>NC_133617.1:751561118-751861118 GCF_048593235.1 Sminthopsis crassicaudata | reverse complement strand
ATGCATGTTTATATTTATGTTTATGCAGCTGCAGAGATCCTAGATTTAGCCACACAGCCGGAGGACCAGGTAATGTTCTTCAGAAGGGGAGGACGAGGTTGGGACAAAATACACAGCCCGGTTTCTCCCAGTCAGAGCCATAAAACAAGTCCGAACCGCATGACTGCTCTCTTAATGAGCCTGCCTGGGTCAGCAGTGAGTCAGAGGCTGGATCTGGGATTGGGTTAATATCCCCACGGAGGAGACGAGGGACAGCAGGATGCCTTTGGATGCCCCATCCTCAGCAGCCCAGGTCAGACTTAGCCCACGATGTCACGGTGACATTGATGCAGCCCATGCCTACACACAATGGCAATTAGCAGATAGTGTCAACAGTATGAGTCACCCTGCTTCAACACAGAGAGGGAGAGATGGGGGAGCAACGGCTGAACTCAGACTTACCTGGTTGTTGCCATGAGCAAAGAGAAGATGGAAGAAAGCAGACCCCTTTGGGAGCAGAACTTCCTCAGAGCTTGGCAGAGGGTGGATTTGGCACCGTGGCTCCTCCTGTCTGCATGAGATGCAGAGATAAAAAGACCTTTGTCAGAGCCAGTGGAGACTCAGACTTCCATTCGTGCCTCTGACCCCTCCTGGCCACAAGCTCCTTAACCCTACTGGGCCTAAGTCTGTTGACTGCAGTTTCTTTAGAGAGATTTTCCAACACCTGGATTGTGGGTCTGGAAAATAACAATCAAAGACTCCCTTAAATCTCCCATTGTCTCCTGGCTCGTCCCGATAGTAGAGATGTTATCAGACAGCTGATGACAAAGTCATTCAGAAGCTTGGCTCCGAGTACTTATCAACAACAACCACCACAACCACAACTTTCTGGCTTCTGCTCTATCCACTGATCATATTTAATGCACTGGATGATAGGACCTGGATCCAAAATGATCTCAACTGGCTAAGATGTCTGGAAACCACAAAGGCAAAATTTAATTGGAATCCATGTAAAACTGGAGAAAGAAAAGAAACATATAAAATGCTCCAGAAAAGAATGGAGAAAATATGGAGCAAGACAACAATTCGATTCATGGGGAAAACAAGAAGGTAGGAGGATTTTAGTGGACTTCAAGGTCAATAGTGGTAACTGACCAATCCCAAATGAATGTTCCCCCAATCTCCTTGAAGCATATCTAGAATGGGAGAACACTCAACTCCGGTCAGATTTCACATGGAGTGTTTTGTCCAATTCTGGAAAGCAGAGTTTCAGGATGTTGAAAAGTTGGAGAATGGCCAGGAGAAGGTAGCCAAGTTAGCCAAGAGTCTTGATTTCCTGCCTTATAAGGACCACATGAAGGGCCTGAGGAATGTTTATTCTGGAGAAGAGAAGGTAGAAGGCAGGGATCGTGCTTGTTTCCTTCAGTCACTTGAAGGAGTAACGGTAAAGAAGGCAAAAAGTCTGTAGGAGTAAAGGGTAGAGTCCACAAAAAGGAAATTTAGCTTGATCCCAAATCCCAAGGAGTAAACAATGAAACCCAGGACTTTACAGATCTCTGTAAATGCATGAATATGGGAAATGAGCAAGGTCAGCGAGAGATCCTGAGGAAAGGAGGTAATTGCACTTTTTTGGGTCTACAGCAAACCCCAGAATGGAATTGGCCTTGTGGGGCCTTTCACTTTTGGAAGGATGGCATTATATTGAAGGATGCCATGGCACTCTTAGCCATTTGGAACAGAAAGCTCCATCTGGTATCCAGATAATTGGAGTCCACTTCCCCTTCATAACTATTTCATGCCTCAATACCAGACTTATGAATTCTTCATGTATTTCCCCTTTCCTCCCATTCCCACCCTCTGAAAGGATTCCTATTCAGACCCAGGTTGGACACGTTGGGCCTCTGGGATTCCTCTCTCAGGGAGGCTACAGCCCTGACAGGGCATGTGACCTTGTCCTCTTTGGTCATTAAAATTAGTTATGTGCTGATTCTAAATTATCTTGGGCTCTGAAGGCTGAAAAAAAATGACATTAGAATGATTTTCCATCCAGATTGGCTCCTCGCAGACTACTTCCTCCACACCCTCTACCCCAAACTGTGCTCTGGAGGAACTTCTATGGGTAGGGGTGGAGGGAAGTCTCTTAATTAGTGATTCTTTGAACACAATTCCAGGAAAGTTACTTCAACCTCCTAGTTTGGGAACCATGAACCATGATCAAATTAAGTACCAGCAATCCCATGTGGAGTGTGTCTATCAGCAGCTCTATGGCCCCAGGAACTGTTTTTCATCCATGTGCCCTCCCTGGCTGCCCTCCTTTCCCTGTCTAGCTCTTTCTTCCATTAGAACGTAAGCTCCTGGAGGACAGGATGGCCTTGCTTACTTAGCACAAGGACAGACAAATCGAAGAGTTTAAGAAATGCTTTATAACTTATTCATTACATTGAATAAAATGCAAGCTGCTTAACTTTTGTATTTATGGCCCCAACAGTTCACAGTGCCTGAAAGATGGAGGGGGAACTGACTATAAATTTGTTGAAGAACTGATTAAACCTACTGCTGATCACTGACTTAGTATGCATGAACAAAGAGTGTGTGTGTGCGTGTGTGTGTGACAGAGACAAGGGGTATATTTGTGAGTATGCATGTAAGTGTGAGTGTACATGTACATATGTGGGGGTATGTGTGTATTTGTGTTTGTGTGAATGTGAGGGGTGTGTGGTGAGGGGTGTGTTTGTGTGTGTATGCAGGTGTGTATGAGTGTGTGTGTGCATGTGTGTGTGACAGAGACAAGGGGTATATTTGTGTGTATGTATGTAAGTGTGAGTGTACATGTATGTATGTGGGGGTATGTGTATATTTGTGTTTGTGTGAATGTGAGAAGTGTTGTGGTGAGGGGTGTGTGTGTGTGTGTGTATGCAGGGTGTGTATGAGTGTGAGGGTGTGTGTGTGTCTGACAGAGACAAGGGGGCTATATTTGTGAGTATGCATGTAAGTGTGAGTGTACATGTATGTATGTGGGGGTATGTGTATATTTGTGTTTGTGTGAATGTGAGAAGTGTTGTGGTGAGGGGTGTGTGTGTGTGTGCGTGTGTTTGCAGGTGTGTATGAGTGTGAGGGTGTGTGTGTGTCTGACAGAGACAGGGGGGCTATATTTGTGAGTATGCATGTAAGTGTGAGTGTACATGTATGTATGTGTGGGGGGTATGTGCGTGTATTCATATGTGTGTGAAGGTGAGGGGTGTGTGGTGAGGGGGGTGGGTGTGAGCAGGCATGGAGAATGCCCGTGATTCTGCCACGATAATCAGATGGGTCAAGTTGCCCTCAGGAGGACTTGTTGTGAATATAAATCTGTGTATGTGTATGTTACCCACTGTCCCATCTCCCCCCCCCAGGGCACCAAGAGTCTCAATCAGGAGCGCTCCCCTTAGAGGGGGGGGTTTCCCTACAGAGATAAGTCTTCTCTTGGGAGGCCGAGAACCGGACCAGATCGATTGGGCCAATAGGGCAAAAAGAGAAAGTGGAAAGGCTTTCACATACTCCACGTCTTCCCCTACAGAACATGCTGGACACACAAAGCCATAGGCAGGACATGCCACTTCAGAATCCATTATCTGATCCTTCTGCATTAGAACCAGGCGCCGGGGTGAATCATGCTCACTTATTTCGCTACCTCATCTCAAAGTTTCTGGAGAAGAAAGCAACCAGATGCAAGGCTCTGGACCTTAGGGAGGGACGAGGCCTTTCAAAGAGAAATGCCAGTGGGTGGGGCTTTCAGAACTGTTCCTTAAGTGATCTCATGCTTGGTGGAAATGCTTCCATCGCTCATGTCTGCCCGGCACAGTCTCCAGACACGTGTCTTTTAATAATAAAGTGTAGAATGTACATAAAGTGAAGCAATTATCACGACAGCTTCCCATTTCGTCCTCAGAATGATCGGTGTTGGTGTGAGGAGCGAAGTAGGATCCCCCTATTAGGACAAGATTCTTCCTCCTTCCCACTGTGCTAGTCACATGTCTTATGGCTGCTATGTCCTGTCTTAGACTCTATGAGTTCTGGTTCTCTTTAACTTGACTGTACTTCTGGACTCGGTGCCTTGTTCCATTCCCTGTATTTTGTCTTTCTTCTCTGTTGGTTCAATGAGCTGATCTGACTCCCCTAGTACGTTCAACCCTCCATCAGCGGCCATTCTCCTGATTTATGAAAGCTGCCCTTGCTCCTCTGCAGGCTCCTTCCATCTCATCTTTAATCCTACGTGCTTGGGTAGCTCCTTCCTCTCTGAACTTGTAAGGAATCAGGGAGGTGAGGTGGAAAGAGTGTGATACCTGGATCCCCATATGACTATGGCTCATACACATGGAAAAAACAGTTGCTTCAATCATATTCCCTCAGTTTTCTCATCTATAAATTGGGAATCCTAATATCTATAAGTCAGTGTAATATCGTGAATAGAGCTGGGCTCAGAGCCAAGAAGACCTGTTCCAGTCCCTTTCCTGACACATCTTACCTGTGGAACTCTGGGCAAGTTCCTTTCCTCCTTAGGGTCCCTGATATTTTAAGTTGCAGTGAAGATGCAGATCTGTATTTCCAGAGAAAGTTTCTCATGGGATTTGATCTCCCAAGTTGAAGTATGTCATAGAAATAGAATAAAACAAAACTCCAGGTATAGCATTAACCTCATGGTGTTCTTGGGAAGGGCAAAGGAGATGGTATCGCCCAAGTGTTTATTTAGCACATCATCAAACACCCCACAGACATTAGCTATAATACTTATTGCAAATAATACTTATTTTCAAGTCACATATGTCTTTTTACTAACAATCAAGAGGTATAGAATATTGAAATTGAAAACAACATCAACTACCATCAAATTAAGCCTAAATCCTCCCCCCTCCCCACTAAAAATACTTTCCTCTTCTATAACAGGCCCAACAAATAGTTATCCAGTTCTCTGCTTGTAGAAGGACAGAGAGAAGAGACAGAAAAGGAAAGGAGAGTGGTAGGGAGACAGAGAGATAAAGGAAAAGAAGGAGGGAGAAGGAGAGAGGGGAAGGAGAGGATAGAGAAGGAAGGAAATGGAGAGGGAGAGAGGAAGGAGAAAGAAAAGGGAGGAGAGAAAGAGGGAAGGAGGGGGAAGGAAAGGGGAGAGAAGGAAAAAACAGAGAAAGTAAGAAAAAATAGGAGAGAGAGGAAGATGGATAAAAATATTTATAAAGCACTTATTATTTATCACTTTTAGTTGCTATCTTTAAAGGGCATGGCAATTGAATTAGGGAGACTAAAATTATACCCAGAATACAATTGTAGGATACAATATAACATATCATGTACTGTCAAGTACATGATGTTAACTACAGGTAGAATAGGAAAAAAACTGGAACTTCAACAACTCAGTATGTATTTATTAAGCACTTTCTGCATGCCAGGCACCATGTTAGATACTTGGGATAAAAAGACAAAAATGAAGAAAACTCATGATGAATTTCCACATATTTTAAGGGAATGAGTAGAACATTTCAATTTCATGTAATAATATTGGTGAAGGTATGGGAAATTCAATGATGTAGATAGTGTGGGGAGGTGAGTAATGAGATATCAACTGTTTACATTGGTGTGTTCATGTTAGGGGGTAATGAAAAAATGCCATAAATAGCTCAGGTGGGCCCCAATTATAAAGTACCTTGAAATTCAGACTGAGAGCACTTAAAGGAGATGGTTCTGGGGAATCTTATGAACCTAGTTTGGCTCTTTGCTATACCTAACCTGGATTCTAAAGCTGTTTCTTTAAGAAACTCCCTTCTTTATCATAGTAATCTGCCACTCTACCATTTTTGCTATCACTACTATTTCTCTTCTTATCCCTCCTTTAAATTAATTTTTTTATCATCTAATAAATAAAGTTCTTGATCCTACTTGAACCTACTTCATGGTAGCAAAGACCCAAGACTTTATCACATGCGTTAGTTTCTTCCAACCCATTCACTTCACTTTGAAACAACCACCCCTTCCCCTGTCTCACCCCAAATTTCTGGATTTATATTTCCTAGATCTCCAAAAATATGCCCCCATTCAATAAACTAGATCAAAAAGTAAAAATGAAAGAGCGATTGAAGGAGAAACAAACAAAAAAACAAACAACAACAACAACAACAACAAAAAAAAACAATTGTTATGAACAATTGATCAATGACTCAGCTAATTCTCATAGAACATTTCATCTATTACATCTGTTATCTCTTTTTAGCAAAGAAGGAAATACCATTTTCTCTTCTTTACTTTGTGAGAAGAGTCACCACAATAGTCCCACCATACTTAATCTTGTTTTATTGTTCTTTCCATTTCCCTGGTGATGCTCATTATGTAGCTCATTTGTGCAATTCTCCTTACTTTACCTGCATTAATTCTCTTATGAAATGCTTATTTTGATGTACAGGTACCACAACATGTTTGGCCAATCTTCAGTTGGTGGACATCTATGTTGTTACAACAAAAAGTGGTCCAATGAATATTTTAGTGGATGGATCCCATTCAGGACACAATTAACTCTCCAGGGACTCTTTGATCTCTCCATTGGCCTTGTTACTCAAAGTTATTGATTCTTCTTCTTATGTATTATATATATAATAATTATATATTATATAATATATTTTATTATAATATATTATTATTATTATTATTATTATTATTATGAGACAGTGAAAAGAATATGAACTTGCATTTAGGAGAACTGGCTAATTTTCTCAGATTTCTCAGACATTTTTAGATACTTGTTCTTCATTGAACCAATACCTAATCCTTTCTTGGGTTTGACTTTATTTTCTGAACCCTACCTAATGCATGTAGACAGAAGCCTTGCAAACTTTAAGAGATTCAGAGATTACAAAGAAAATGTTGAGATGAAATTTGGAACTCAAAATCTTGTAAAAAAAAAAAAAGAATGCTAAAAATCTTGACATGTAACTGGGAGGGGAATTTTATTTTAAAAAATAAAATGATGGGATGGAGGTATAATGAGCACAAGGAATTTAGAGCTTAGCCCTGGATTTTGGAATCTAAAAATCCACTTTTCTTTATTCATTCAGAGGGTAAAAACAACTTAGAATAAGGCAACTCAATGATTTATTAAGTGCTTACTATGTACCATGCACTGTATTAATTGCTAGGAATACAAATGGTTAATTGTTGTCCTTTATTCTCCAAAAAAGGGCCAAAATGACATCATTTGTTAAAGTCAAGTTTCAATATGTCAAATGCAAGCAGGGTAGAAAGGCATTTTCAATGGGAGACATTATCTTGCAGTTTCTTATTTGAACTAATTATTCATGCTCTAGTTCTACCATTCACTAGGTATGTGACCTTGGTCAGATGATGTAGCTCAATGTGCCTAAGGTACAAGATTATACAGATAACTAATGTCCAAGTCAATGTTCACAGGTATTTTGATGTCAAAATATAGTACTTATTTTCTCTTTGTTTTGTGCCTCTGAAGTTCCTCTGCCAGAAGCCTTCCCTAAAGTGGTGGCTTCCCTAGAATGATGGTTTTCTCTTCCAGGATAGACCAGACAGCACAAACCAACAATGTTCTTTACTTTCACATCTTATCCTCTTTTGTTTCTAAGCGTTGGGTGTCCTACCACATAGCTAGCTAGTTCTTTCCCCCAGAAATCAATTACATTTCAACCATTTTTTGGAATCCTTGTTGGTGAGCACCAGATCAGGTGCATTATGGATATTTATGAAATAATGGATATTTGATGACTAGTGATAATGGTACTATTGTGGAAGGCATACTTTAGGAGAAAAATAGCTCTATTTGGTGTTAAGGAGCAGGTCAATTCTCCAAGAGCCTCCACAGCTGTGGATCATAACATCTGAAGGAGTTTCAGGGAAACCTTTGCTGACACAGGTGTTGCGGACTGGGAATGAGATAAATTGGAGGCAAAGGGAGGAGGAGAGAGCTCAAACAATGCAATGGCCTCTCAGTCAGAGAAATGAGAACTGCCTCTCAGTCTCCTTGTATCATCCTCTCACAAGAGGAGATCCATTTTGGAATGTATCTCCAGCAGCCATTGGCAGGTGGCTCCCATATATTCCAACAGCTCTCCTGAGTATTCCAACAATTTGGGGTCTGTAAAGCTTCATTGGAATCATCTTCTTACAAAGGGAGGTATAATTATTCAGGAACTGGGGAAGGCATTGAGACATTTGAATTCTGGATCTGTCATCATAAAGTCATCTATAGGGCCATGGAGCAGTCATGTAAGTTTTCTGGATTTGGGTATTTAACTTGTAAATTGAGGGGTTTTCTCTGTAAAGTCACATTGAGTTCTATAATTCATAAGTCTGAATCAGATGGCAATAGTATTTTAAATCTGGTTTTGTGAAAAAAGAAAATAATGCCATGAAGAGACAGCTTTGAAGCTTTTCAAAAATGTCACTGGGTCCGAGGTAGAGATGAGGGACAACTTTTAAGAGGCAGCGGGCCTCCTCCCAAGATGGTTTCTCTAGCCAATGTTGGAGGTGTTTTGTTCTGATGTCTGAGGTGTTCTGCACAAACTTTTATCTATCTCAGTAAGAGTGGCTGATGTGTGCCTTAGAGACACAACTCCACCACCACCTCAAGCTCTTGTCTTAGATTTCTCTACTTCCCCCCATCTTTTATAGCCAAATTCTTTCAAAAAGATGACTACAGTCTTTGTCTCCACTTTCTCACCTCCTACTCATTTCTCAGCCCTTTACAATCTGGCTGCTGTCCCCACCACTCTGCTGAAACTGCTCTCTACAAAGTTACCAGTGATCTCTGACTTACTGAATTCAATGACTTTTTCTTCATCCTCAACTCCCTTGGCTTCTTTCTGCAGTGTTTGAGCTTGTTGATTACCCCTTCCTTGAGGATACTCTTTTCTGACATTCATTATTTACTCTTTGATGACATTCACTCCTCAAGTATTTATTAAACACCTACTATGTGCCAGGCCCTTCACTAAGTAATGGAGATACAAAGGAAGGCAAAAGTAGTCCCTGAAATTCAGGGATTCACAATCTATAATGTATAAATGTATAAAGACAATTTATAATTAAATAAATAAATAAATACATATGTTTAAATAAAAAAAAAATAAGATACATACAAAGTAATCCAAAGCAATCTGTGACATGAGTTAGGAAAAGAGATATATTGAAAAGACAATTGGTGCTACAATCAGAGAAGTCAGGTTTAAATATATGTGTGTATCTATCTATAGATATATATGTATTTACATATGTGTATGTATATATGACTCTTGGAAAGTCACTTAATCTCCCTGTGCCAGTTTCCTTGTTTGTAAAATGAAGAGGTGGGACGTGATGATCTTGAGGTTCCTTCAAACTGTAGGTTTGTGATATGACCCCCTTATTTTTCCCCCAACAAATCATTTTCCCCAACTCCTCCCCAATATTATGTTCCAGTTAAAATGACCTTTATACTCCCTGTTCCACTTCTATGGAGGTGGTCTTCAATGTTTACAGCCTGTCCCTTGTCTCATTACCCCTGCTGGGATTCCTACCTATGGTGTGAGGTCCAAGGCTCTTCATTCAATCAACTTTTGCTGGTTTCACCACTCATGAGATATACTTGTTCCACATCCCAAACTTGCTTATATTACCATTTAAGAGACTTGGGGGCAAAATAACCTCACCCCTGGGGTTCAGTTTCCAGAAAAATCTGAACTACCCAATGTAGTATGTCTCTTCTCTCGTCTCTGTTCACCTTTAGGGAGAAGTGACATGAACTCCAGGCACTGTTGGGATGGAGAGCAGTAGGTCAGAGATTTTGTTGATCTTGTGGTCACCCAAAAAATCGTCACTGTGGCCCTTCAGATACAAATCAATTATTCCTCACCCACGCTCTAACTCTTCTCAGAATTAGACAATGAAAATAAAATTTCCAACATAAAAACCCTTCGAGGTTATGAGCTGAGTTTCAAATGGCACTCCAAGTCTTTGAAGTTAAGCATTTTGTTTACTACTGGCCAATTTCTTGATCCAAGTGAAAGAAAAAAAACCCAAAGGATTAATATATTTAAAACATAAAAAGCAGAACAGGCTTCTCAGACATCAAATCTGTCTTGTAAAAGAGTATTTGGATGAATTAATTGTAAATGAAGCAAAAGGATGAGGACCCACACCCCTATAGAAATGCACACAGATCTAGTAATTCAAGGAAAATGTGGCTGGTACTTGGCTTTTCGGAACCAAGGACAGTGAATGAGTTGTGGAAAACGTAGTTCTTATCTCTAGAGTTTCTAGGTCAATCCTTCAATTTTAACATCCTGTTAAAGGCTCAGGGGGACACCTGAGCCAAGCCCAAAGATTGCTACTTGTCTCTAAGGAGCATCCCAGGACACCCCTGCCCATCTTCTCAAGGGGGGAATGTGCCAGTGGATGAGTCAGCTTCCCAAAGTCTGGGCAAATTATCTGCACTGTCTCAATCTCACCCCCCAACAACAAGCCGTCCTCTTAGTAGCTGTTTAAAGTGGAGCTGAAAAAGCAATATAAAATGTTTTTCTTCTACCAGAGCCAAATCTTCAATAAATCATATCTTCCCCAACGTTAAATAAACATGCAGAAGGCAGATGACATTTGGTATCATTTTCACTTCCAAAGCGGGGGGTGTGATCCTTGTTAAAATGTTGGATGATCTAGCAGATGTACACCAGGGAGTAGCACTGCACTCATTACTTGGGCTTCCCATTATTCCATCAGCCGTTCGGTCTCCATGGCCCTGAATACCCTTCTCACAGGTAACCAAACATTTCACCTTGGAGTCTTGAGACTTTACCTCCTAGGAATGACATTCTAAAAGTAGAGAAATTAGAATAGAGAGAGCACCACATATTTTGGTAATGGTGAGGAGAGAATTTGACTTACTTTGGGGGATATGAGTATAAAAGGGATGTCATTTTTGCCCCTGGAACCATGTTTACATAGTAATTTATAAAAGGATCTGAAAATTTAAAAATAAAGTAGACATTGACAAAATATCTCTAGATAGACCTACTCATTACTCATCACAAGGTGACCCTCTCCATTACCCTATCAGTAATTTTTTAAATACCTACTATGTGCTTCAAGCTGAAGGGAATAAAGGGAAAATGAAATCTCAATTTATTCACTGGATTTCTTGATCTCAAGCCACATTGAATAAAATCAACTGAACTTTTTTGTTTTTCAAATTTGGAGACTGAATGAGTTTGAAGTTGAAAAGGCATCATTGTATGTATTTTTTTATCATCTATCCTTAATGCTAATATTCTCAGAGGATAGTGTGTATTATTCATATATGCATATAAAAGCACACAAACGTGCACACATACATATGGTTTGTATGATGATGAGCCTTTCAGAAGGAGGAACAGAAATGTTAGTCCATAGTTCAGGCATTAGGACCAAGATGAGAATCCAGGTGATTATCACTGAGAAGGAAACTAAGGCAATGATGAAAGATGAGACTTTGAATGAAAATCCTACCTTCTTCAAGAGTCCTTTCTTAACCTTGTATATTGTTAGTGCCTTCCCTCTATGATAATCTTGCCTTTACATTGCATGTTATTCACCCTTACCATGTAAGCTTCTCCAGGGCAAGGATAATTTTGCCTTTCTTTGTATCCTCAACGTTTCTTGCTCATCATGTCATTTGTTGTTCAGTCATTTCAATCATGTCTGACTCTCTGTGACCTTATTTGGTTTTTTTGTTTGTTTGTTTTGCAAAAATATTAGAATGCTTTTTCATTTTTCTAGATTTTGTGGAAGACTTTCCATAATATTTTTTTTCCTTTTTTTCTACAATTTACACACAAGGAACTACATTCACATAGCTCTAGTCACAGGGATTTTGGAAAATAAAAGTTCACTATGAACATAACCCCAGCATTGAACTAACTCAACAAATTCGGTTTCATAAGGCACTGTCCTTGGTGCTGGACACAGAAAGACAAAAATAAATAAATAAATAAATGAATAAGGATGCTTGCCCTCAAGCAGCTTCTGGGAAGGGCATCATATTTATTTAATAGGCATTTATTCAATATCTACGGCAAAGGATTGTGCTAGAAACATTTGAACTCCACTTGTGTGCACATGATTGTGCACAGATGTGTGATTTAACATGA
This sequence comes from Sminthopsis crassicaudata, assembly GCF_048593235.1. NCBI lineage: Eukaryota > Metazoa > Chordata > Mammalia > Dasyuromorphia > Dasyuridae > Sminthopsis > Sminthopsis crassicaudata. The sequence continues at coordinate 751,848,990 of NC_133617.1, read as the reverse complement.
TTACAGGCAATGAAATCACTAAATCCTGTTAACTGTGACAATAACATAAATGAAATGCTCCATTTGAAGGAAGATACAAGGATTCCAAGCACTTTCTAGCTCACTAGAATGAGGAAACCGACTCCAGACAAGAAAGACCCTGACCTGAAGCAGAGTCATTGGAAGATTCCTTCTTTATATTCCCTTCTTTGGATATCTCTACTTCTACCACTGATGACAAGGACAAAAGTTTGGTACTGAAAAAAAAAAGTCAAACTGTTCCTTGTATACAATATATTTCATGTTTTCTTTTCCTAAGTTGTGTCACATATCTAAAGTGCTCTTCCTTTTTTCTTCCATCTTTTAGAATTTTTAGCTTCCATCTAAGCACAGCTCATATGAAGGTTTCTCTTGTTCCTATCAGCTCAAGATAGCTAAAAATTCTAAAATAAAATTAATTCTACATATATATGCATCATACAATATATGTGTGTGTTCACATATGTGCATATAAAGATAGAAAAAGATAGAGAGACGATAGAGGGTAATCAAGAAAACCCTTATCTCCCCTCTTCTATATGTACTTTGTATATTCTTTCACTTTCTTTTTGTGTTTCCTCCTACCATAAGCTTCTTGATGATAAGACTGATTGTTCTGTGTCTTATGTCTCTGGTTATTTCCCTGTAGGTAGTCCTTAATAACAATTTCTTTGAATTTTACTATTCCTTTCTTCATCTTGTGGCTCATTCTACTCCAATTCACTCACTCTTCCTTTCTTTTGGCTCACCTGAGATACCAGTTGGACAAATAACATACATTAAAACTCACTTTTAAAATCCAGAATGGCTAAGCTACTGATTGACTTGCTCAGTTGGTAAATACCTGAGGTTGGATTTAAACTTGAATCTTCCTGACTTCAGGTTCAAGGCTCTATCCATCTATCCATTTCCAACACACACATATCCATGTACACATACATTCACAGAGCTATTGTTTCCTTGTCACTCATGTCCACTTAGGATGTAAGTTTTGGTGATTCAGACCACTGGGAATTCATTCTTCGACGCACGGCATTAAATTATATGTTCTCAGTCTGGCAGCCCAAGCTGGGTCACAGGGATCAGTCAGCCTCCCCCATTTCCCTTCCTTCTCTTCACTGAAGTTTTAGGGACAGATGTTCTCTTCTTTATCATCTCTCTCCCCTCCTTCCCACACTCCCTCCCTCCACATACATCAAAGTCTGCTTTGACAAAAAGTACCTGAAGGTACTATTGACATTGGATTTCAGTCCTAGATACAGGAGCTACTTCTTTGGGATCTGGGCATCTGGACAAGGGAATTTCATCAGTCTTCAGAGCCTGATCAATGGGTTCATTTTCTATCTGGCCAAGTGAGTGTTGTAGAGAGAGTCTGAAACTGCAAAGCATAGATACCCATGAGGATGGTGATTGTGGGAGCCCATGCTACACATGGAGAGGACTGCCATCTAACCCTGATCTAGACCTTGATACTGGATTGGAGCACACTCACTGCTGCTGTTTAGACCCTCTGGGTAAATTTTGTAGCTCTCCCAAATAAGAGCCAGTTCTTTTCTCCTGGAGTCATGTGACCAATCAGGATGTGACCGTTGCTACTTATTGCTTATGAGACTTTGAAAAAATCACATCACAGCCCTAGATCTCAGTTTGCTTCTCTGTAAAATGAGAGGAAATAATGATTCAGGTCTCTTTCAGTTTGACATCTTTTGTCCCAGTGGTCCCTGGGAGAGGTACAGACTTGAATCAAAATTATAAAGGAGGGAGAACATGACCTGAATAGTCATCTTCTGTGCCCTCCTCCCAACTTTCTCACTTGGCTCTTCTGGGAGTTTTCCCATATGATCTCCTTTGGACCATCACCACTTCCTGACCTATGTCTTCCCCTGGACTCTGGTGACTTAGAGAAGAGAGTGATTTTACGCAGCTCTGCCTCAATTAAATCCAATTTACAAACAAGTCAAGGAATCACCCTCAGGATGTCACTGGTACTTTTCCAGAGCAGAATGGAGCACAGAAGACAAAACAACAACAAACAATAACCACTGCAGTCTTGCTATATGTTCAGTTGAACTGAATTTGCATTAAGACTTTAATCTTCTAAAGCCTTTATAGGCATTTGAATTTTAATAAGGATTTTTTTCTTTTAATTTTTAAAAATTTAGAATGAAAAATGTCTTTGTTTAATATTTTTTCTCATTACGTTTAACATAAACAACTTTTGAAAAAGGGGAAAAGTCATGAATGTCAGTAGACTGATGGTATTATTCCAGAATCCACAGTAGGCATTCCCCTGCAAGTCACACTTTTTATGTGCTTCCTGGGCCTTGTCATCTGGAGAGCTCTAAAGAAAGCAGAGGAATGGATGTTCTTGAGTGAGCCCATAGAGGTAAAAAGTTAGCCTGGGAGCAAGCACCTATTTTAGAAGCAAAATGTCTCAAGGCCCCAATAGTTAGTAAATAATGTGAGCTTTAGGCAGACTGAGAAATGGGATGGTGCAATGGATGGCATCTTGAGTTTTTATTCAAATGTGCTGCTCACTATTTGTGTAATTCAGGATAGATAACAAAACATCTTTAGTTCCGTTTCCTCGTGTGTTAAGAGGAGAGGGTCAGACTAAATGGTCCTTCCAGTTCTAGAATCTATAATTCCATGGTCCAATTGGGAATTAATGAATAAAACGTATTTATTAAGCATTTCCTATGTGCTATACACTGAGTTAAAGGAGAAAAATTACATAGTCTTTGCTCTCTAGGAGTCACATTCAAATTAGAAGTAATGCATATAAGATGATTCAGATACAAGATGAATTGAAGGGACCAGTGATATGATGGCTCAGATTCAAGATGGATGCAATATTCCAGGGCATCACAGTTAAATATGCAAATCAGATGGATGTAGTATCAGGTCAGATGGCAAGGTCTGGGGGGATATAACATTAAATAGACAAGGGTATGGCATTCTACACAAGGGAGACACCATGATGAAAACAGTACTCGAAGGAGTGATTTGGATGAGGGCTGCTCTGATGATTCGGAAAGAGGAAAGAGACTGGAGAGAAGATCTGAAGGATACTAGGATGATCAAGGAGAAAGATAAAGAAAATCTGGGTCTCAGATCAAATCCTATGTTGGATATCTGCTCCTTCCTGAGGAACTTACTTGCTCCATGACCTAAGGAGCTCTCTGGAACTATGAATTACAGAGAAGTATTCAACCTGAATCCTTAAAGGAAATTGCTTCCCCTGGAGTTCCCCAAGGGGAAGAAACAGTAATCCATCCCTGACCTTACCAATTCTACTCATGGGGAGTCATCAACTTAGAAGTGTGGAGAGGTCTAGCTGGCCTAGTCCCTTTATTTTATAGATGAAGCAATTGGCTTTCCCAAGATCATAAATATAGTAAGTCTGAGACCTGAGGTTTGAACTTAAAAAGTCCCCATGCTTTCCCCACAATATGTATGTATGTATTCATATATGTATGTGTATATGTGTGCATGTATGTACATCGTGTGTGTTTATGCATAGCCATGTACACCCAGAAGCGTGGCATGTGCATCTGTAGTCACATATTCCTATATCTATTTCTATGATCTATTAGCTCTCTCCTCATCCATCATTTATCTATCATCATTCTCTCTTCCATCATCTATTTCTCATCCATCCAACTCTCTCCCCTTCTCTCTTTCTCAATTTGGTCCTGATGTAAATGGCCTAAAAATCACACTCAGCGAAACAGTTACTATTGCTCCATATTGATGCGCAAAAGACAGCGTGACAAAGACTGTAATTCACTTGTCATATCTGGAGGAGGGCAACTTCATAGTGAAGTAATAGGAAAGTCTTTCCTTCCACCTCTACTCAAGATTGTCTTTTCTGTTTTTTTTTCTCCTCCCTCAGTTGTGGGAGGAAATGCTGCTAGTGTAAGGGAGCTGATTTCAAAACCAGAACACTTAAAAGCTACTTCCTTCCTCCATCCCTTCTACCTGCATTCTTCTGTCCTCTGAAAATTGATGCTTTGAACCTCAGGCATGTGAAGATTGGAGGAACCCCCTTGAAATCTGCTGAATCCACATGGCAAGGGAGCCAAGAGATCTCTGCTCTCCAGTTTTTTCCGGGATCTATGAAATTTTCAAAGTGTTCCTACTTCCCTCCCTGGCAATGCAAATGACTTGGTTTAAAATGATCCTTGTTCCTATGGAATAAATTGAGCACGGCATCCATTGGCCTTACATAATGGAGACTGGGGGCCCACCTGGAGAATTCAATAAAGGTCATCCTGGGAAGAATGGAATTCATTGACCCAGCTTTTGCTCTAAATGCAAAGTGGCTTCAGGGATTCCCAAAATTTCTCTCCTGGGTCTTCTGGGCAGAGTCACTACCACCCAGCTCCTCCGCGAGGCTGATAATAGCTGAGCAGAACATGATGACTGCTGGTAACTGAATCATACAAAAGACTATTTTAAAAAGTGATTATAATAATAAGCTAAGTATTGCAAACTTCCTTCCAAATCTAAAATAAAAAATGTGTCCTTGAATTCAGTGCTTCCATTTGCCCCACCTCCCCCCATCACTGGCCTTTTCTCAACTCCATTTGGGTTTATGGAGATAATATGATTTGTGACTCAGCCTCCAAGGGTACCCAACGAGCTGAATGATGATTATTTTTTAAAAAAGAAAAAAAAAGAAAGGGGAAAATGTGTTGGAGGCTTATGAGCTAACTGCCTACTCCTAGCACAGGAGACCCTGGACATCAATCTATTAGGGGATTAGTCACCAGGGGAAGAACTAGTGATTAACCATCAATAAACCAGATAGGATCTTTGGAAAACTCAATGTCAATATTAGTCAAAACAGGAAGTAAAAATACATGGCATAATTGCCCACTCTAGATTTTTTTTTTTTTTTAATGAGAGAGTTAGGCTTTTTGTTCTAGAATTTTACCTTATAGAATTTGACAGTTCTAAATCTTGATTCAACTTGCTTTTTCTTAAGATTCTCCTGAAAATCAGTTAACTGAAAAAAAAAATTGAGCCTAGAGGACGTGTCCTAGAATCTGAGAGGCACACAGGTTCAATTGAACCCAAGACTAAAGCACAAGTCACTAGTATTGTATTCTCACCCATTCTTGCCTGCAAAGAACCCCTTTGACTCATTACCTCCCAAATCAATTGCACTTTGGGACAATTCTATTTGCTTGGAATAGAGAACTACAGAAGTGCTGAAAAACTCCCACTTCACATCTATTTATGGTCATCTTTCCAGTTTGATCTGCTGAGATCCGCTCCCTCATCACCTCCACCTTTCAGAATCTCTTAACTTCCCATGAAGTTTCAGCACAATAATAATCTGCTATAATAAGCGTTTCATGATCTGTTCCTTCTTCCACTTGCTTTTATTTTCAAAACCATTTTATACTGAATTTGTTTCTTTTACTGATCGTATTTTTCTCCTTTTATAATATGACCTCCTGGATTTCTCTCTTTGGCTTCGTATCTAGCATAGGATTCAGCACATAATAATAAGTGTTTGGTGAATTGAATTTAAAGAAGTATCTTGATATCTTGACTACAAACTAACAGTGGATTCACTTGGGCATTTTCCTATGTTTACTATGTAATTTACAAATTTTGGGGGTGTCATTGCCGTCTCACCTGCCCTTGTCTGGATTTCTCTATTTGGTTCTAGGAACCTCTCCTTCCTGGACGATCACTTCAACCTGGAACTCATATCTCATAATGTCCTCTGTCTATCTCTTATTGGAAGATTGACTGCTCTTCCCAAAACCTCCACGTAAGAAGTGTCCAGACACCCCTCCAAATTTCTCCAAACAAGGTAAATTTTCTTATCACCACTCCCTACCCTTCTCAGCTTCATTTTGTGTGGTCTTCCCTCCCCCATTAGAATATAAGCTGGCAGGGTAGGAGCCATCGTTTTTTCTCTTTGTATTACCAGTGCCTGGAGTATAGAGGACGCTTAAGAAATGCTTGATGATTGACATGGTAACTGATTTTTGAAGCTCAAATTCTTATATTGTTGTTGTTATCTTTCCATCATATCTGACTTTTCGTCACTCATTTGAGATTCTCATGCCAAAGATACTAGAGTGGTTTGCCATTTCTATCTCAAACTCATTTGGAGGATGAGGAAACTGAGGCAAATATGAGTAAATGATTTATTTTGGATTTAGATTAGATTTAGAATCACACAGCTAATAAGAGTCTGAGATAAAATTTGGACTCAGGAAGAGAGGTCTTCTTGATTCCTCAATTCAAGAATTGAGTTTTTATAGATTAAAGCAAATTGCTTTGTACTTATAGTAATAATATATTATATATATATAATATTAATCATATATATAATATGCATATTATATGATATAATAATATATTAATAATATAATATTATATAATACAATATATAATTATATATTATAATAATATAATGTAATATAACATAATACATAATTATATATTATAATGATATAATGTAATATAATAATAAAACTCAAGATCCTAATTTTATAGATGAGGAAATTGGAACTTGGAGGTTGAAATGGTCAAAGACTAGAGCCAACAATCTTGAATCTTGATTTGGTATTTTTTTGTACTGCACTAACTTGCCTCACCCAAGGATTATTTCCAGAATTAATTGTATGTATCATCTCATCAAAGCACCCCTGCTTTGAGTCACAACTTATAAAATGTCATTTTGTATATTTTGCGCTCATGTCTTTCCTTCTTTTTTCTCTTTTCCCTTTCTCTTTATTTTTTCTCTTTTCTTTTCTTCCTTCTTTCTTTCCTTCCTTGCCTCTTTCCTTCCTTCCCTGCTTCCTTCCTTTCTTTCTTCCTTCCTCCTTCTCTCTTTTCTTCTCTCCTTCCTTTTAAGTAGCTTACTTTCTACTGATTATATGACTTTCCTGGATTCCTATCACCTGCCATATTGAATGATAAAACCATAAGTAGAAGCCAGGTATCCTGACTCAGAGGATGAAAGGATAAGAAGAGATTTAGAGGTGGACACTGATGACAACCCCCCTGCCACCTTCTAATTTCTGTTTGAGAAAGCTGAGTCCCAGAAAATCTAAGTGACTTGTCCAGGATGACACGATTAGTAATACTCTGAAGAGGCATTTGTATGCAGGTCTTCATGATTCCAAGTTTGCTGTTCCAAATGATTTCTTTCTGAGCTTTTCTCCCATTATTCTGCAGACAACATAAATTTCTAGTCAAAAGAAGGGATCAACTTTTAACCTCTCATATGGACATCATCCTTACATCTTCCCCTTTCCCAATATTCATCTCTTTGAGGGGAATAGATGGATTTCTAACACTAATTATATTTAATTGTATACAGCTAGAAGAGAAAATACCATGAAGTCCCTAGTTTTGTGTTGTAGGTTCTTGCTACAATGACCCAGAAGACTATCTCTATTTCAGCAAGTGAGGCACCAAGAGCTACCCGAGAAGCATAATCATCTCATCTTAACCATGCATCTTTTCCAGGGTAAAGTGAAGTATGAGCAGAGAACATCCCCTTAGCTACATCTATTCTCTCTAGGCTTATTCTCTTTAGTTTGTTCTCTAACAATTTTAGATATTTGTTCTCTAGTGAATCTAGGTTCTTGTTCTCTAATGATTTGAAGAGAGCTGGCTAGCTGCTTGGACACGTGATAATAAAGCTCCTTTTAAGGGATTGGGCAAGAGATACTTGGCAATTTTTTTCTGACTTTAAACTTCAAAAATATGATTAAACCGACTCCACCTCTACCTTCAGAGTTCCCACTGGATTCCAAAGGGCTCAAACGAGGTTCTCCTCACCTCCATCAATGAGTCGGAGCCCTCAAGGGACTATGAAAAAAGGATGAAGGTTAAAGATTAATAATGCATAAAATTAACTAAATGGGATAATATTGAAATATAGTATATATATATATATATATACATATAAAACATACATGTTTATATACATACACATGCTATTCAGTCATTTCAGTTGTGCCTGATTCTTTTTGACTCCAGGGACTTTTCTTTGTCTTTTGTTGTATCCTCAGTACTTAGCTCAGTGCTTGGTACATAGTGTATGCTTACTAAATAGTTATTCATTGATGATGATATATAAAGTTCACAATATGAGATCCCATTATACATATATATATATATATATATATATATATACATATAATTTTATTTATTTATATAATATAAATATATTATTGATATATAATATATTTAACATATATATAATATAAATATATAACATAAATAAATATAAAATATTTAAAATTTATATATTATAATTATAATACATAAATATATAATATATAAATATAAATATGTATACATTAAAATATATAAAGACATGTTGAGGCAGTGAGAGCGAGTGGATAGGACACTAGATTGGAAGTCAGGAAGATTGGAATTTAGTTCTTATCTCAAATACTTTTTACTGCATGATCCTGGGCCCATTAGGTTACCTCTCTGGGCTTCAGTTTTCACACATGTAAAATGAAGGTTACAGACTCTATGACTTCCAAAATCCCTTCTCTTCTAGCTCTAAATCTATGACTGTGGGTGTATATGTGTAGAGGTAGTTCTAGAATACATAGACTTCCAAAATCCCTTCTCTTCTAGCTCTAAATCTATGACTGTGGGTGTATATGTGTAGAGGTAGTTCTAGAATATATAGACTTCCAAAATCCCTTCTCTTCTAGCTCTAAATTTATGACTGTGGGAGTATATGTGTAGAGGTAGTTCTAGAATATATAGACTTCCAAAATCCCTTCTCTTCTAGCTCTATATCTATGACTGTGGGTGTATATGTGTAGAGGTAGTTCTAGAATACATAGACTTCCAAAATCCCTTCTCTTCTAGCTCTAAATTTATGACTGTGGATGTATATGTGTAGAGGTAGTTCTAGAATATATAGACTCTGGAACTACCTTTGTCTTAGAACTCTGCAGCTAATATTTGAAATTTCTCCTCAGAATTAGGAGTAACTTTGAGAGATTTTCACTTTATTTTTCTAGTGCAATAGCTCATGAGCCCCCACTGGTGTGATTCCCAATATAATTATCAGTTCATATCAATTATCCATATAATTTTAAGAGTTGTTTACTAAGGTAGTGAAAAAAGAACAATTGCCCTGAATATCCCCCCCCCCAATTCTGTGACATGCTAATCCACCAAAATGATAAAAATTCAGGGAAAGTACACTTAAATTTCGGGAGAAGAATGGGCACAATGATAACTCACAGCTGTTAGAAGTCCTTTGGCTGAAGTCATCAAGATGTTTCCCATAGGCCAGTGTAGTTTTTCTTCCTGGGCTCTTTCTAAAGCCTTAAAGTGATTTTCCTCATTTTGTCTAAGTTATCCTTGGTTCCCAATGGAGACATCATTATTAGCTATTCTGGAAACACTGCTAGGATGGCAATGGGAAGGTAGGAAATCCAAAATCATCCAGTCCCCTTGAATATATACATACACATGTACATCTATGTGCATAACCACACACATACACATACATAAATACATTCAACACAAATATATCTATAGATATGAATAAATACACAAAACATAGACACAGATATCTATTTACAAAATTGATTTTCTATGTTTACCAGATTGGAATATTCTTGCTCTTACACACACAAGAGAGAGAGATTTTCCTTTTGCATCTGACTTCCTCACAAAATGTTCAGTTGATGAGATCTGAGACGATTCTAAGTAGGAGAAAAATAACCCAAATAGTGAATGGGATTCCCCCCCCCCGGTTGTAAACACCTCCCTCTGATTTGCTTCCTCTCTCTCCCTCCCATGGTGAGACTTCCCCCTCAGACCTCTTTCTGTCGCCTGCCTGGCCAAGGATGGGGGAACTATACTTAGACAAGGACAAGGCCTCACATTACTCCAAACCAATAGTTTCCAGTAACGAACTTGCAGGATAAGTGCAGGCTTAACTGGTAAATATTGGTTTAATCTCAAGAGAAAATTAAAAGCTTGTGGTTTAGGGTTGCCTGTAGAAGACAGATGCAGGAGGAAAAGGGACAGAGAGGCTGGTAAAGTCCTTAAATAATGCTCTCTTTTCTAGCTTCAGGCACAGGCACAGGACTTACCCCTTAATTTTCTCTTAAAGGAAAGAATTGTCCCAAAACTAGAAGCCTGGAATAAAATTCAATTAACTACTCCTCCCCTTCTCCCCCCACCCCGCACCCCACTTGCCTCCAACAGACTCTCAGTCCTATATATTAAGCTATCTCCATAACTTATCTACCCAAGGGCCTGATAGAAATAGAAATGCTGGTCATTTGGATTACTCTTAGTGGAGACTGCCTCTTATAAACACAGTATAATAACATGTTGTGTGACCCCTTTTATTGCAGAATTACAGCTCACTGGGGCCCGGTTAGTTGAGCCGTGTTAAGTTGCTTTCATCCTCAGAGAGATTTGCAGAAATCTTGCAAAGCACCAGGGCTCCCTCTTGGAAGGCATTGGCTCTGAACCCCTTCATACCTCACCAAGGAAAAGATGCCCCAGTTCCCAGAAGCCTCTGGGATCTCACATTGGACCTCTCCATTCTTTATCTGCATTTTGGCGGAACTTTGACACAATCCCAGAATCCCACCGAGGCCCATGAACACCGGTATATTGGAAAGATCTAAAATTGAGGAGGTCTGGGTTTAGATCTATAGATCATTCCTCATTGCTCCTGCGGCCTGGGCCACATTGCCCTACTTATTTGAATAACAGTTTCTTTCTCTCTAGAATAAGGCCCTTTGATCCTTGAGTCCTCTTCAGCTTTAAAACTAGAATACAAAAATACCCTCTTGCAACACACTCAAGAACTGATCATCTAGGTTTGTTTGAATACCTCTATTAATGGATCTCTCATTACTTCCCAAACCTGTCTATTTGAAAGTCTCTGAGTTAATTTTTTTTTACTTCTAGAGGGAAGGCAGGCCTAGATCACTAGCAAAGAAAAACCACAGTCCTTCCCTCCCATCCCTCCCCACACCATCCAGGGCGTAAAGTTCCCCAGCCTGAGGTAATGGGTGGCTGGTGGCTATTGTTCATCCTGCCTCTATCTCTTTAATGCTCCAGAGTTGGAAGGGGGTACACCTCCCTGAAGTTGAAAAGTCCTAGGCAACTATGCTGAAAAGTGGGCATCATTCCATTAACCACACTCCGAAGGGATCCCATTCTCTCATATTTGGCAAAGTGTTTTGTGGTCAGTAAAATGTGTGAGACGACAGAATTTCACAGGGAAGGATCTTATTATCCTAGTTGGTGGCTCCATCTTGATTCGTTTCTCATTCTGTGGAAAAATTTGCAGATTTTTCAAAGGTAAAAATATTAGACTTTGGCACAACACAAGTAGGGATACCGAGTCACAGGGAAGCAGCCATGAGACACAAATCATCAATTCTTTGGTATGGACTCATACTTGTGTACTCCCCAGTATCCAGAGACAGAGAGACAATGAAAGGGAAGAAAGGAGGGAAGGAGGTCAGGAGATGCAATAACGTTGTCTAACTTGAAGTGATAGAAGTGCCCTTGAGATTGTTTATAAGACAAGCTTCAGCAGGGTTGCTTGGCTAAGTGCACTTATGGGTTGCCTTCACTGGAGCTATAAAGAGGACATGGTTTAGCCCCACTTGTCTGTAGAGGCTTAGAAATCTGTGCTGCTTTTGGCTCTCAGGGCATCCAACTGAGCTCCTGAGCACCTCAGGGCCTGTGAATTTTGGTTACAACTGGAAAAAAATATCTCCAGAAGTTCAAACTTATGAGGCAGCATGGGAGAGAAAAGTGGAGGGGGTCATGAGAGAGGCAAAAGCCTGCTGAGAAGCTCATAGATCTAGAGATGGCAGCTTCTACAGAAGCCTTCTCATCCAGCCTCCTCATTTTACAGAGAAGAAAATAAAGGCTAACAGAAGTCAACTGATTTAAGCAAAGATCACGTGAGAATTAGGTAGTCAAGCCAGAATTTGAGTTTGTATCTTCTCGCTCCAACCACAGTGCCTTCCACTGAGTCATGTCTTTTTGGCCTCTGTGAGCATTCACTGTTCCAGAATTGGTTATTCAACACAGATGCAGAGCTCACACTAGGTACTGAGGAGAAATGCGAGGATTAAATGGCATCTGGTTCCTTCTCTCTTGGAGAAAGCAGTAAGGTCAGGAGTTTGATAGTTCTTATTATTGCTGAGTTGTTTTCAGTTGTGCACAACTCGTTGTGACCCCCATTGAGGGTTTTCTTGCCAAAAATACTGGAGTGGTTTGCCATTTCCTTGTTTAGTTCATTTGACAGATGGAGAAACTGAGGCAAACAGGGTTAAGAGACTTGTCCAGGATTACAAAGTTAGTGTCTGAGGCCAGATTTGAACTCAGAAAGATGAATATTTCTGTCTCTAAGCTCAGTACTTTATTCACTGGGCCATCTAGCTGTGCTATACACACATCTCACCACAATGTATGACAAGTGTTGAAAGCGGTTTAAAGAAATTCTGTGTGAGATCTGAAGGAGGGGGGCAGAACATCTGTTATCACCAGGAAAGCAACAAAAAGATTTTTAAAAGTGGTGTTTGAGCTTGATTTTTAAGGATAGAAAGGATTTCAATCATCATTCCATAAAGTAGAGATTATGTTGGACACAGGGATCAATCGGGACAAAGGCTTGGAGGTGGGAAAGTATGGCAAGCATACGTCCATAAACAGGGCATAGGTCATGATGTGTTTGGAGATGTAGAGGGAAAATGATTTGTTGTAGTTCCATGGAAGAATGATTTTGCAAAAATGAATGTTCAGACACAAAGTTACAGTGTGAAATTTTGGGGATTTGGGTCATCTGTCCCAAGACTGCCTGGCCACCAAAGCTCTCCAAATAACAATTTCAGGGAGTTTTCCACCCACAGAGTGGCTGGTATCAAATTTGATGGGCACAGTTCTCTCTCTTCTTCCCAGTAGTATGGATGATTTGAAAGGGCAGTCCTGTGACAGCACAGTGCATTATCATGGTGCTGGAAGGTTGCCTTCCACAGCAATCACTTGGGTACAATGTTAGGATTTGATTGGAAAGACAGAAATACATTGTCCCCAAATATACATGAATTGAATTCTCAAGTACTCATGATGTCCTACACAAAGAGCTTGGCTTGCAAAGACCAAAAAATAAGCCAATAACAATAACCCCAAACTCTTTCCCTAAAGCAGCTTGCATTTCATCTGGTGATGGACATGATGAAGCTCAAGAAAGTAAATTTAAAGAAATGAAAAGAAATCTTGAGGTAGTCAACCAACAAATGCCTATTCCTCCTTCTGGATGCTAGGAGCCAGAGACGCTGACAAGATTGTCCCTTTTTCTGTTCTTCTTCATGGCAGAAACACCATCTTCCCAATTGGGGTGGTGGACATCAAGGAGCACAAGAGTTCTGAACCCCATTGGGCTAAATCAAATGAATCCTCCAGTAAGTTCAACATTGTAAAATGCTCTCCTATCTCCATTCTGTGCAAAAAAAATGGAAATCCAAGCTTTGAATAACCAAACCACGAGAAGTGTCTGCCCTCAAGAAATTGACCTTCTTTTTAGGGAAAAGATTCTTGTAAACCAACAGAGAGGATTGTAAATCATAAAAACTGTTGATGACATAGATCTTTATAATTTTTCCAATGATTTATGTATGTAAGATGTTGTAAAATACTTAATGAAGATTGAAGGCAGTATTGCTATTATTCAGAATGTGGGTATTATTACTCTCCATCACAGATGAGGAAAATTGAGGCTCAGTAAGAAGTGAGCTATCCATGGTGAAACAACACACCAGTTTCAGAGCACTTCCTGATTCCAGGTCCAAGGTGGGTGGGAAAGTAAAATCTTTCTGTCCTTGTGAAGAAATGCTGTGGCTTCAACAAAGGGTTCCTAGAGGATTATAGGTTTAGGACTGGGAGATATTTATTAATTACTTGGAAACAGTGATGGCAAAAAGTCATTTTTTTAAAGATCTGAAATTTGAACCCAGGTCCTCTGCTATCCAGTTAAACTCTGAGCTCCCTTACCCAAGTTGTCTATCGTGTCCTATGACTAAAACATACGGAAACATGAAGTATACAGACTTATACAAACTAAAGTTTTGCAGTGCCTTATCCTGCAAATGCTGGGTCATGAATCTGGCTAATGTGAAGCCCAAGTGAAGCTCTAAGAACATCCTTTCCCTCGTTCCCCCTAAGCTGGCACTGTAACACCTGCCCTAGGTTCTTCACCTTTTTAAAAAACCAAGACCCAGACTCACTCTGTTGCTGCAGCTGTCCAGGCATCTTCATGCTCTGGTGTCAAGATCCCAGATGTCCTTCTCCTACTATTTGTGATTTATTAGGGGTGTAATCAAATCAGTAGCATCACCCTATCCTTCCTGAAAAGGTCATGTCATCCAATTGCCACGTGGCTTTATCACCATTCCTGTGATTTTCCAGTACAAAACATCTTTTGGCCACCACTTCCTTATATCCATTGTCTTCTCCATTAGAATTTATGATTACTTTATTTTTCATATTTATGTCCCCAATAACAGAGTTGCTAGCCCACTGTGTCTAATAAGAGCTTTTGCATTCATACATTTATTTATTAATATATTAATGCATTATTAATACAATTAACACATTAACTCAACAGAATCCAAGTCCTGGAAGTGGTGGCAAGTTATTGATTTTGTTTCTGGGTAGTTTTTGGCCTTGTTTTTTTTTTTAAGCCAAAATCAGAATCAAACCTAGTAATATTGACAATTAGGGCAGGCAACATGGAATGAGCTCTCAAGTTCATGAAATGAAAATAAGATATAATCAAACAAATTCACAGGACCATAGATTCTTCAGAGTCTAGTCTATCTCTGAATATTAGTCACATGTCTGGTCATGTAGTTATCTAGCTTGTATTTTAAGAACTCAAAGAAAAGAAACTCGCCTCCTTCCATAGCAGCTACTTCTACTACAGGATGGCTTTAATTGTTAGGAAACATTTCCAGAGAGCAAACCTGAATTTGTTTTGCAAAGTATAATGCTTTCCTTAGTTCTTCCCTCTGCAGTCAAATAGAATAAATCTAAAGGAGAGCACAAGGGTGTATAAATTACTCCTCACTTCTACTGAAGGAGGACTTGAGTTAATATCCATTACTGCTAAATATCAGTGCCTTGAAATAAAGTACTAATTACCCCATCCTAGTGATGGGCACCTCATCAGCTCAAAGAAAAGAAAATGAACTCATTGAACTTAGTGGAAAGTGTGGTATTGTCCAAAGATCTTACAAAGTGAAATGATTTTTGCTATCTCCATTTTCAAGATCCGGATCTTGGAGACCAGACTCACTCCTGATTATCCAAAAGTAAGGTTATCCAAAAGATAGGCCAGGATTTATTCTCCCCCAAATTAGGTAAGAATGAGATGCAACTAAGGATTTGGGAGCTACATGGGATAAGTACAAATCATCATAGTAAGCCCTGGGAATACAAAGACAAAAGCCCAACAGCCTTTACTCAGAAGAAACTCATGTTCTAATGAAGAAAACAAAGAATATATAGATTTATAGATGTAAAATATAGACAGAACAAATGCAAAATAATATTTGAATGGGAGGGTGAACTAGAAACCAGGAGAATCTTCTTTGAGAAGGGACATATGAACTGATCTCTCAATTCAATGACCAAATAATGTTTCCTATACATAGGGTACAGCCTGAGTGCAAACCCAGACAGGAAACTGAATATGAAAAGCAAATAGCTCAATTTTTATGTTATGTTTTCTTATATGTTCTTAACACTTGAAAGCTTAAAACTGAACTTATTCAAAAGTGCTCTAAATCATTATTGACCAAAGAAATACAAATATAGACAACTCTAAGGTACCACTACAAACCTCTAAGACTGGCTAAGATGACAGGAGAATATGATGATAAATATTAAAAGGATGTGGGAAAACTAAAATACTAATACATTGTTGGTGGAGCTGTGAACTAATTCAACCATCCATGGGAGCAATTTGGAATTACACCCAAAGGGACATCAAATTGTCCATACCTTTTGATCCAACAGTTTCTACTGGACTAATCCTAAAGAGATTATAAAGGAGGAAAAGGGATCCACATGTGCAAAAGTATTTGTGGCAGCCCTTTGTGTGGTGGCAAGAAACTGGAAACTCAGTGGATGCCTCTCAGTGGATGCCCATCACTTGTGGAATGGCTGAATAAGTTATGGGATATGACAGTTATGGAATATTATTGCTCTATAAGAAATGATCAGCAGGATGATTTCAGAGAGACTGGAGAGATTTACATGAACTGATACTAAGAGAAGTGAGCAGAACCAGAAGATCATCATACATGGCGACAACAAGGTTATAGGATGATGGATTCTGATGGATGTGACTATTCTCAACAGTGAGATGATTCAGGCCAGTTCTAATGATTTTATAATGAAGAGAACCATCTATACCCAGCAAGGGAACTGAGTATGGATCACATCATCTATTTTCAAGTTTTTGTTATTGTTTGCTTGCATTTTATTTTCTTTCTCATTTTTTCCTTTTTGATCTGATATTGCTTGTTTAGCATGATAATTGTGGAAATATGTATAGAAAAATTGGACAGGTTTTATATATATTAAATTATTTGCCATCTAAGGGAGTGGGTGGGAGGAAGAGAGGGAAAATCTTTGGAACACAAGGTTTTACAAGGGTGAATGTTAAAATTTATCCATGCATATGTTTTGAAAGTAAAAAACTTTAATTAAAAAAATGAATTCTTTCTTTTGAGACAACCTGCTGGGAGAGATATTGTGAGGGTCTTTGTTGTCAAGGTCTTAATTTCAGAAAGTATGCTATATATTCAATCAAGTCAATGTATAGACACATACACCTCTTACAGAGATATTTCAAATGAACAGTGAGTTGGGCTACAATTCCAAAGGTAGGAGAAAGAGGTGGATAATGGATTGAGCTGATTTTAAAATTGTCATTTTTTAATCTCAATTTTCCCTAAAATAAATGTTCTTTAAAAAAGATATTTTCCTAGTATTGATTACAGATTTTTTAAGACATGGAACATAGAATGTCTAGAGTTCTGGAAAGGAAATAACTCAAAGGACAATGAAAACAGACTTTGTGGTAGATGTCAGGCTGTATGACAACATGAGAAACCCAGAGGTACCATGGGATAAACTGACGTAGGAGAAGAAAGGCCTTCAGAATTGTAATGAGATGATCACATCCAACAGTATTAACAGGCATTTGCATTTTATTTAATTGCAGTAGCTCTTACTGATATTAGAAAATCAATGATCATGGATACAATCTTCCCTTAGTAAAGTCCTTGGGCACTGTAGGAGTAGGATGAAGAATACATTGTCAGGATTCAAAAGAAGGGGGTTAAGAGTGACAGAAATAGGTTTGGTGATAGGAGAAGTCAAATCAACAAAGTCTACCTTAACCCTAAATCCTAATGTGCTTAAGTCCCGGGGATACAGAGGCAATAGCAAACCCCCTTTGCCCTCAAGGAGCTTCCATTCTGACACAAATAATTAAATAGTGAGTCCATCAACTTGACCCACTTTGGGGGTTAACATATCCTAAGAAACCTTCAGTCTCTCACAGCTGTGTGGCACCTGCAGGGTTAAAGATCTGCTGGGGTATTAATAATCCCCATGTAATGGGTGCTGTCTCTAAGATGCTCTGACTACATCTCCAGCCTTGTTTCTCTATACTGTCCTCCTTTGTTCTTTTGACATGGTTATTATTGCATACAAATATAATTTGGTATTTACATTACTGTTTCAGAGACCACGGGGTAGGAAAGGGGATAATTTTCTTAAGTTGGTCCACCCTCAAATCATACAGTGGTTAGACAGCTACGATGTGGAGAGTGGGGTGGCCCACTGTGTCCTGAATGATTCCAGCAATAACTAGGAGAGAAAAAAAAAAGAGTGTGGGCGCAGGAGCTGAAATCTTCACAAAACCCTCATACACACAAAAGAAGGGTTTAGGTCAAAGGCTCTATCAGTGGGAGATGATGCAGATTTCAAAGGACAGATATGGGAAAGAAGGAAGCTGTTTCTTCCTAGTTCTTGTTTCTGGGAAACTTCTGAGTTATTCAACTGAATTTGATTTAGTAAGTGTTTATTAAGCCCTCTAATGAGAAGGGAAGGGCAAGAATAAACACATATTATTGCGCCAAGAACTGTGCTAAACATCTCCAAAGGTATTATCTCATTTGAGGCTTACCCCAACCTTATGTTCGAGGAGATATTTTTATTCTCATTTTGTAGTTGAGGAAATTGAGGTAAACAAAAGTTAAGTGACTATGTGATGCTGGCAGAGATATCGAGGGTATTTTTCTGACAAGGTTTTAAATTTCATGAAGTATGCTTACTATGTCTCCAATCAAGTCAATGGCAAAAATGTTGAACAACACAAACCAAGGACAGATCCTTGGGACACTCCACTAGAGACTTCTGACCGATTTAGCTTGGATCTGTCACTACTTTCTGGCTGTGGTTAATACATTTCACCTAACAATATTGCCATTGAGTCCATATCTCTTCATGCTGTCCTTAAAGGAACCATCAAATAGCATCAGCTCCTTGACTGACATCTAGGGGAACCATTATGTACAGTATTTCTGTTCTGGAACAGTTTCTAAGAAACCCTGTCATAACAGGACTTGTGGTCAGTCTACCCTCATCCATTCTTAAAGAAACCATGCTATAACCATGCTATTCCTTAGTGAATGTCATTGCTTCCTTTCTAGATTTTAACAAAGAGTATATTTAATCTTTATTTTAAAAATTACCAGGAATTTTATTATTAGTGATGATGATGATGATGATGATATTAACTAGCACTGAGATAAGGCTTCAAAATTTTCCAATAACTTTATAGATATTAATTCATTTGATTAAAAATGATGAATGAAAGACAAAATTTAGCACACTTATCAGACTTACAGATAGCATGGAACTCAGAAGGATAGCTAACATATTGGCTCTGAAGAGACCTTGAAAGGTTAATGTGATAGGATGTACCTAATAAGATAGAATTTAACAGTAATAAATGCAAAATTCTATAGTTGAATTTAAAGGACCAACCTCTCAAATAAAACATGAAGAAGTGAGAGCTAGTTAGTAGTTAATATTTAAAAAAAATCTGGGGATGTTTCTGAGTTATAATTTGTGAGATGTTTTTTTTTCTCTTTCCTCTGTTGAAAATGGAGACATTTTCTTTTCTCCAGTTCTGTAGTATTTTTTCTGTTTTCCATCATCTTTTAAAGATGACTGGTTGTGGCTAAATAACTAAATTTGATAGTTCTTTTAGTCCTCTAGGATGCCAAGTGACATGAATTCATTGAGATCCAGTTTCTGGCATCCTATCTCTGTACTTTCTTGGGGTGTAGTCCTTCCTTTTTCTGTCCTTTCTATCTAGAAAATATTCTCCATAGTGGAAAAGCAGAAGCTTCATAAGCATTGGGTTATTCTTGGTTTAATCATTAGCCTTTTCTTTGCCTTCATTGTGACACTGTCTCTTATTTCCCCCACCCTCTAGATATGATGCTGGAGGAGAGAGATAAATACATTTTTTTTGCTGTGAAGGGGAATTTAGCCTCATGAGGTTAGAAAGATCTGTTGGATCTAGATTATGAAGGGCTTTACTTGTCAAAGGGAGAAAAGTGCTTGACCCCAAAGATCATGGAGCCAGGAGTTGCTTTTGTCTAAATGATCTCTCAGGTCTCTTTTTTCCCCTTTATTTCAATGAGAGTTAATAATTTCTAAAAAGACTAGCTATGATACTGAGGTCAACCATTATTATTTCCTAGGTAACTCTGACTTCATGCATTTCTCATTCTGAATTCATTGATACAAAAACATAGCCTCAAAAATAAAATAAAAGCAAGAGCTCTGGTAAAAAAAAATAAAGAAAAACTCCATTGCAGAATTGTCTTTTTATTTTTAAATTCTCCCTGTTCCACTCCCAAGAACCTTTCTTCTACTTGCTAAATGTGTGAGGTTCTGAGGAGGCTGCACCCACTACAGCCATCAGCCCAGTTGGCTGGCCTGGGTCTGACAGCCTGACAAAAGCTGCTCAGAAGAGCCCAAAACATAGACCAGAATATCTCTGCAGGGAAATAGATGGTCCGTGGCTCCCTTAAAGCACTAGGATGAATGTCCTGTGTTACAGGAAAGCAGGAGACTTATTCAATCTCCTGAGATGCATGGAGCTTGTGGGATTGAGAGGCAAGGGCTTAGGCCCTTTGTGTGGAGATAGACTCCCAGGCTTCTGCACAAACATAGAGCTCTGGGATAAAAGATAGCAGTCCAAGAAGAGGGAATCTTAGGGATCACTATGTTAGGCTCAGGATCTAACATGGCAGATTCCAAGGCTCTAAATTCAGAATTATTCTACCCTTTGAAGCACAGCCTTGTCCCATATAAATGACTTGTGAGGATGTCAACCTTGATTTGACCAGCAGTAGCACCTCCCTAGCCAGAGAGCCTGACAGAAAACCTCGAAATTTGACTAGGTTTGCTCATCCCATGATTTTATAAAGGTGCTGATCTCTATCAGTCCCTTTGGTGCTTTTCAAAACAATGAGTCTTGCACTGTGGCATCTATATTGGGCAGGCAGCCCAATCCCCAATGATCTCCTCAATTGGAAAAGGCAGTTTGATCATGTCTCTTTGACTCAATCTCTAAAATGCTCTTGTCAGAACACAAAAGAGGCAAATTTTTACTATCTTATTAAATTTAATAAACAATTTAAAGAAACCAACATACTTAACAGGAGTTCACGATTCCACATACAATCCCCTTTCTGTTCTTCTTGGTATATTGAAATGCTTATTATGTTTGTCGTTTATGGCTGTTAATAATAAAAAAAATTAAGGGAATGAATGAATAAATAAATTAAATGCTCCTTTCAGAGGTTGTTCTGACCCTTTTTCTCCTCAAGTTGCTGCCAATTCCCTGGCTTAGAGCAGAGAGCCTGAGCCTGGCTTCCTATTTTACTGAAAAAACTAAGACCATCTGCCATGAGTTCATTCATCTCTCTTCATTGCCTCAAATTTATGAGCCTTCTTTTGAGTCTCTCTCTCTCTCTCTCTCTCTCTCTCTCTCTCTCTCTCTCTCTCTCTCTCTCTCTCTCTCTCTCTCTCTCTCTCTCCTCTTTTTCTTTCTCTTTGTCTGTCTCTTTCATTATCTTCCAAAATTTCATGTATCACCTCTTTACAAAATGGATCCCAAATCTGTATCTCCAACCTCAATCTTACTCTCTCTCTCCATCACCAATCTCCAGAATGTTACTGCTGACATATCCAGAAAGTACCTCAAATTCACTGTAAGATCTATTACCAAAGGTTAAGATTAGAGAATCTGAATTCAAATCTTACTGGTGTTTTTAATGAAAAAGCTTTATAGGGCTATGTAGCAGATTGGTTACAACATTAGACCTAAAATTGTAAAAGCCTGGGTTCAAATATTAACTCAGACCTTTATTAAATGAGCAGGATACTTACATTCTGTATAATTCATTTGGAATTCATTGACATTTTGCTAAAACTGATTTACCCTTTGGTCAATGAAGGCTCAACGTCAAGGATATATTGTCTGATTTCATGGCCTGGGATGGGAAACTTGGCCTGTCACTGAAGTTCATTTTGAGTCTGATTCATTAGAATCTGAAACTCAATGAGAAATGAATTCATCCATGTCCCAAAGAGCTTAGTATGATTTCCTGGCCATCTCAATCAACAGCATGTCAAGAGTGCCATTTCAATCCCAAGATTCATCACACCTTAGGGAAAGAAATTGGAAGCATGTCAGTGTGGAACAGCTCAACTGAAAGGATAGCAAATCAAGAGAAATTCCAGCATTTCACTGAACTGATGGATGTAGCATCCTAGCCAATGCAATGTGAATAAAGCAGAATCCTTGACTGGTTACCACCTGTTCAGTTACACTGCTCGTCCTCTTCTCGGCATCATTCCTGGGCTTCATCCAGTCACAAAGTGACCATGGATGCTAAATAAAAGAATGGGAAATCATCAGGAGAGTCAGCCCATGAGCCATATTCTCCTGGCTGCTGGAGGTGGACAGCTGGCTGGCTGGAGGCGCTGTTAAATCTCTCTCTCTATGTTCTGCCTTTTGGACCATTCAGCCTGGCATCTGGCAAAAAGAACCATCAGAACCTGATCTGAGGACAGGAGGGGAAAAGTTTTGGATTTGGAGTCAAAAGGCTCCAACAGGAGTCCCAGCATTTCTATCTGATATTTGTGTGAATTTGGCCCATGCCTCAAGCTCCCTGGAGATTGATTCCAATCAATCAATCAATGAATCACTAACCATTTATTAAGCTCCTATTGTGTGCTACACACTGTGCTAACCCTTAACCCTATTTACTGCACAGCAAGAGAAGAGTGAATCTGATGACTTTCCAGGTCACTTTAGGCTCTAATTCTCTCATTAGTTCCACCATCACCAAGAACTTCCTTTGGGAAAGACACACTTTCTGTTTCTAGTTACTCTAATGAGACAGGCTTCTTTCTAAACTCACTTATATAGCCTCCCTCATTGGGCAAAGCTACAGAACTGGAAGGAGTGATTCTTTATCATCTTGGAGATAGCTTCAAATTCAATTCAATTCTTCAAATTCAGTGGAAAGACTTAATGGGCATAAACTAACTGTCTCCTTAGAACCAATGGGGGAAATTAAACAAAAAAAGGATAACGAAAAATAAAAGATGCTGTCATGAAAATAAATGATAGGAAAAGAAGGTCGATTGGTCATGACCAAGAGCAAAAAACATCTGCAAAGACTTTTTTTTTCCTTTTTCTGAGGCTAGGGTTAAGTGACTTGCCCAGGGTCACACAGCTTGGAAGTGTTAAGTGTCTGAGATTAGATTTGAACTCAGGTCCTCCTGAATTCAGGGCTGGTGCTCTATCCACTGTGCCACCTACCTGCCCCCATCTGCAAAGTCAAAGTGTCCTACTGGTGTTTTAAGACTATCAGTAAAAACCACCGTGATGGAATAATGTTTCTAGCCCTACCTCTGAAAGTGAGTAGTGATATGTCCTTGGGAAAAATCACTTAATGACTCTGGGTCTCAGTTTTTTTTTCCTATAAAATGAGAGAGTTGGAGGTTCCTTTCAGCTCTTAGCTCTTCCAGAATGGGAAACCAGCTTCATTTCCCCCTCTATGCTACTCTGACTCTGTCTTGGAGGGGAAGAAGAAAAAACAATGAAGAAAAAGAAAAGGACTGAGAGCTTGCTAAAGAATCTTCACAGTTCTGGGCAAAGGAAGTAAGTTAAAGGGAAGGTCTTATAGCCAATTCAATTCAATTCAACTCAACAACCTTTTATCAAAAACTTCTGCTTGACACTACACTCTAGACTAGGCACTAGGGAACAAAAAACCCAGCCCATTCTCAATCCATTCCCTCAAGGATCTTCTGTTGGCTTTGGAGATGCAGCCTGTACATAAGCAAAGTGACAACAACTTGTATCAAAGTCAGAAAGTAAGATCTGTGATGATTTAATTGGTAGAGGGAACTCTCAGATGAGGAAATTGCCTCCAGCATGCACATCAACATCTCTGAGACTCTCTGGAGCACTGAAAAGTGGTTTGCTGAAAATAACTAACTAGTCAATGCAGGTGATATAGGGACAAAAGTAGAACTGGAGTCCTGGTCCCTTGCTCCCCCAGGCTGGCTTCCTCTTTACTACTTCATATTTCCTCTTTTATAAAAGCTAATTTTAAGGGAAGAATGTTAATAACTAAGTATGAGATGGACAAGGAGAGATCTCAAAGCCTCAAGTAGGAAGTGTTCAACTGGACCATGCTCTGGAGGAAGGTAGGGATTCTGGGAGTGGAGGTGAGGAAAGAGAGCAGTGCCTTCACTTCTCCCTGACTTTCTTTCACAATACAGGTCTGATTTTTCTTCCTGAGAAGAGGATTTGAAACTCTTCGAGGCTCCCCACAACCTTGCGCATGGCTAGTTCCAAGGACATCCTCAGGAGTCAGAGTGCATCGCGTTGAAAACCCAAGGGGCTGGAATCAGAGGGTTGAAAGAAGAAATGTGCACCCATTTCTTAGGTCAAAGTCAAGGAGCAGGAGAGTGAGAAGAAGTGAATGGCTACAGCAACAGGGACAACAACAGCCAAAAAAGGAGAGAGGACATTCAATGGGACCAAAGCAAAAACCTTGCACTGAAATGCACTCATGTCATGCCCACATTTCAGGGAGACAGCCGGAGGCCGTGAGTCATCCCAGCATTTAACTCAACACCCCCTTAAAGCAAGATGTGTTCGGTATCTATGTGGGAAAAAGGCAGCTCTGATGCTCTGAGGGCTCTCCCAGTTCTGATTGTGGGTGCCACAGGTTACACAGGAGGCAAGTCTGGCTCCAGCAATCCAGGACGTGTCACCTGAACCCTGTAGGTACATTCCACTTGTGGGCAAAAGTACTGGGCAGGAGGTGGCCTCTGCTTCCACCTGAAATCAGTCCTTAAGCCCAACAAAGGAGACTTGGGTTCTCAAGTGCCAGAGGAACCTTGTCACAGCTTTATCAAGCTCAAGTTAGAGGGAGTCCTGGAGGCATGGTGCCAATAAGAAGAGGTTAAGTAATTGGCTTATTGTCACACAATTTCTCGATGTCTGTGTTTTGTTTCAAAGTTTGGTCTTCCTACTCACTTCCTACTCACTTCCTACTCACTAGGCTACACTGCCTTTATTCCCTTGTACCTTATTTTATGATGTGAAAACCAAGGCTCAGAGAAAGGGAATGGCTTGGTCAAAGCTCTCCTGCTTTCTAGCGAGGGTATTTTCAAAATTTTCAAATATATCCCTGCCTAAACTAAACTCTTGGAAAAATAGTCTCTGCTTTGCTCTTTACCATTCCCAGAAGAAAGTATGACAAAAGAGACACGGGGAAAAGGGCAAGATCTGCTCAGAAACTTGGAATGGATAAAGGTGCCACTTTATTTTGTAGAAAATATTGAGGAAGGAGGGGGGAGGGAAAGGAAGAGCAAAGAGGGGGACAGAGAAAGAGGAGGGAGGAAGAAGAAAAAAGGAAGAGAAGCAGGAAAGAAGGAAGAGGAAGAAGAAAAAGAAAAGAAGAAGAAAAAGAAGAAAAGAAGAAGAAAGAGAAGGAGAAGAAAAAGGAGCAAGGAAGGGGAAGTAGATAGAGAAGGGAAGAGAGAAAGCTTACATGAAGTGTTGGGGAAACAGCTGGACCCAGCAGTGTGCTGGGGGCAGAGGCTGAGCAAAGCGATGGTATTTTCGACTATTCTTGTTTTCCCACTTTCTGAAAAAGGAACAGGAAAATCCATGGTGACCCCGGCAGAGCGATGAATCAAATTATCTAAAATTCCGGAGAAATAAATTGTCAGCAGAGAAGAAGTGAATGATTACTATGGAAACAGTGGAGAATATATATATATATATATATATATATATATATATATATATATATATATATATATATATATATATATATATATTTTTTTTTTTTTCCAAAAGGGAATTACCCAGGGGCTGAGAGAAACCAATCCCCCTTTTAATCAGATGGGACAAATAGAGGATGAGAGTGTTGATAGTGTCCCTTCTGTGTTTACATCCACACACAGCACTGATGAGGGGGAGGAGAAGAACAGAGTCAGAAGATTATAAGGGGAAAAAGGTCCCTCCCCCAAGTCCAGCCTGATTCCAATCAGCAGCAGCAGCAGCAGCGCCTGGCCCACAGCAGCATGGAGAGCCCAGCCATTCTAGCGAGTGGGCAGCAGGAATGCCAAATGCCTTCCAAACCACCACTTGGAGACACAAAAGAGTTTTGACTGATTTGGGTTTGAGTGAATAGAATCAGCACCCCAGGACTTGGGGAACAGGCCTAGCCCTGCCTTGTGGGCCCCTTTCCTGGATCCGTAAGCACCGGCTTTCCCACTTCCTTCCAAGCAGACCTGTAACCCAGTCAGCTCTGCCACCAGCTGCATCCAAGAGAAATGCGATGCTCTCCTGCTATTAGCCACCCATTCCTTCTCAGGGACAGGAATGTCTTGGATGGAGCAGTACATGTTACCCTGAGCTGACAAGGGCTCAGAGACAAATTCCACATTATTCCAGTCTGGAACACTCAGAACTCGTCAGTGGGAAGTCTACAATTGCTTTTTTTTTTTTTTTTTTTTTTTGTTCCTCTTGCAAGGGCCAACTCTGGTAAGGAGCAGATGCAAATGGCCCTCCAGTCTTTGTGTACTAGGAATGAAGAATGAGGCCCTCTTCTGGGTGCTGAGAGAACTTGTTCATGCTTCAGAAACAAGGGACCCTGGGTGAGTTAGGGTCAGAGTTGAAAAGCTGGTTGGATGCCGGCTATTAGGAGCCGAAGTCTAAGATTTACTGTTCTTTAATTGGTTTGCTTACGAAAGTCTTTTCATAGAAAATAGGGTCTCAGAATTAGAAGGAACACATCCTTGGCCAGGATTTTAGTGGACATGGGGCAGTGGCCATGACACTCACAGGCAGGGACATTCTTGCCTCGTTCCAAGTTTTTTGTCTCATGGTGCTTGGTTGGTTCATTGCAACTACCTTAGAGCCTCTACTTGCAGACCCTGCAGGTGGAGACTCCAAGGGGTAGGCTTTCCCCCAAGCAGCAGGAGTGAGAGCCAGACTTTTGTTCCCTGACTATCTGCCCAGTTGGGGAGATGCTCCTGTCTGCTGTCACTGCTTTGCTCACTCCTAAATTACCTTTTATCTTCAGGTGAATAAACAATGACTACTTACAGTTCTCTTCCTCACTGATGGCTCCCTAATGTCTGTAAAAAAAAAGAATCCCTACAGAGCAAGGGATCCCGGTCTTTTTCTGTTGGAACATCAATGAATAGAAAGTTCTTTATATTGAGACTCCATATCATTCACTCCCAAATATATGTCCAATAGTCTGCTGTGCACTTGATTGTAAATAGTCCAGTATGACCACACTTGATAGGACCAACCTTATTCTGAATCATGTGCCTTTATTGGGGTTGTCACCCCTCCCTACCTCAGTCTAGAGTGGTTTTTCCTTTTGCTTCCTTATTTCAAGACCCAGATCAATTGGTAAAGCCCATTCCATCCCAAATTGCCCAGTTATCTCTTCTGATGTCCTTGTGTACCAAGTTTAGTAAACATCTGGGCACAATGTAAGCACTATATTGATACCAATTATTTCACGTGATCTTCATGTCCCTCAATGGCACTTTAAGCTCACAGAATTGGAGAATCCTCAAATCTTGGACTATTAAAGAGTTGCGAAGATGATCCCGTCCAATAATCACTTTTACAATATTCCTTTAATATTTTATTCCAATAAAAACTACTAAAACTCTATTTTCCATGCTAGCCCAAACTAGTTTAGAAAAGTCCTCATGAGTAGGAGGTTATTTCTCCTATCAAGCCCTAAGCTACCTCTTTGTAACTTTCTTCTAGCACTCTGAGTCCAGGAAGAACCAGCCCAATTGATCTTTCACAATAACAACCCTTCCAAACCCTGAACAAAACTCTCATGTTCCCCCTAAATCGAATTTATTTTTCTCCAGATTAAACATTTTCAATTCCTTCAAATGATTCAATACATACTTGAACTCAAAGCCTTCACCATCTAGGCTCCCTCTTTCTAGATTTTCTTCAATGCATAAGTATCCCTTTTAAAATGTAGAATCTAGTCAATTATTAATTGGACAACATATTATTATTATTATTATTTTGACATTAATATTATTAACATTAATAATTATAGTCAAATATAATATGAGGTGATTGAGGCCAATTCTGATAATCTTGTGATAACGAGAGCCATCTGCACCCAGAGAGACTGTGGGGATTGAATGTGGATCACAACATAGTATTCTCACTTCTTTAGTTGTTGTTTGCTTGCATTTTGTTTTATTTCTCTTTTTTTTTCCTTTTTATCTGATTTTTCTTGTGCAGCATGATCATTGGGGAACTATGTATAGACGAATTACACATGTTTTACTTATATTGGATTGCTTGCTGTCTAGGGAAGGGAGTAGGGGGAAGGAAGGAAGAAAAAAATCTGGAACACACGGTTTTGCAGGGGTAATTATTGAAAACTATCTATGCGTGTGTTTTGAAAATAAAAAAGCTTTAAAAATTGTTTAAAAATGTGGAATCCAAACTGAAGGCCATATTCCAGATGACATAGGGATTATTGGCTCTTCCCTTTTGAACAGCATGCTGTCCTTCTCTTTGAATCAACTCAAAAGTATGCATTTAGGCTGCCACAGACTCCTCTTGAGCTTTGAGCTTTGAGTTCATTAATAGTCCCTAGACCATTTCACAGGAACTAATGGCTAGTCATCCCCCCTCTATCTTTTCATTACCCAATTGAAGTTTTTTTTTGTTTCTTTGTTTTTTAATCATAAGTATCAGAATTTGTATTTATCTACCTTAAATTTTACCTTCAAAAAATAAGCCCATCAGTTTAGCTTCTTGAGACTAGTAGTAGTAGTAGTAGTAGTAGTAGTAGTAGTAGTAGTAGTAGTAGTAGTAGTAGTAGTAGTATTGTTATTGTTATCTTATTGTTTGGATCCCGTTTCGGTCATCCATATGTTAGGCATTTCTCTTATATTTACCTGCAAACTTGATTAGTCCAATCCCCTTCAGTCACTCAGATTCTTCATCTCCCCCATAACTAGCTCCTTGGAGTATTATCTATGACCAAGTATGCTGATTTGGGAGTCAGCTATCTTGGAATCTTCACTTTCTTTCCCTTCCTTTTCCACCATTCAATCAGTTATCAAATCTTGGTTTGGGGGTTTCATCATCTTTAAAATGAGGAGATTGAATTACTTCAATGCTGAGATCCCTTTTAGTTCTAGATCTTTGATCCTAAGAAACCTTTCCACCTTCCCCCAACTAGCTGCCATCTTTTTCTTCTCTGCTTTTCCTGAACTTCTTTCTAATGTGGATTTCCCCAAATTTATCTTGTCTGGAGTCTGTTGATAACTCAGCATACCTCAAAAATAGGGATGTTGTAGGCCTTTATTTGCCTCTCTCGATTTTAGCAGAGTGACTAAATGCTTGTTGACTTGCTTATACACCTTAACATGCTGTATTATTTCACCCTAACATTCATTTGTACAGCCCAACTGCAAGGGAAATGATGCTTTGCAGAGTTGTTGTTGTTGTTGTTGTTGTTGTTGTTGTTGTTGTTGTTGTTGTTGTTGTTGTTGTTGTTTTCCATGGCTCTGGATGTGGGGCACTTCCTTTTCCAGAAAAGTCAGAGTTCAGAGATGTGAAGAGTTTGTGTGGAGGAGCCAGTAGAGGTCATTCCATCTAATCCATTGATTTCACTGTTGAAAATCTGAAACATAGGGAGGAGAAGGGAATTACCAATGTCACATGACCAGATAATAGTAGCATCAGAATAAAAAGGAAAGTCCTCTGCTTTCCAGCACTCTCTCCTTTTTGGTTTGTGGGTGGCCCCTATATGACTTGGTCATCTTGAGATTATACTCATGGAATAGAAGAACAGGAGTCTGGGGGTAAGTAGTGGGTCATTAGGAGCAACTGGAGTCTGGAAAAATTGAAAGCCATGGCTCCCCTAGGCACTTCAGCAGATTCGGGTGCCCTTCTGTGTTAGGACCAGTGGCAGGGCTTGACACGCATGTGTACACACCATCCAGTATGAGGCTAAACTTGGGCCATGGCCCTGCCTTGGCTCCAGTGCCTCTGCAGGAATCAATTAAGGCCCAACCCATTGTTCAACAGAGATGGAAATCTGGCCAGGCAACCTATCCCTGGGCACTTCTCTAAGAGTTCAGAGCTGAACCTTCTTTTGCTGCATCAAATTTCCATCAGGATTTCTTCATGGAGAAAACGCTCTCTGATGAGAAATGGGAGCTGAAATCATTGAATTGTCACAGGGAAAAAGAAGCAGGAGGGACAAATAAGAGTAGGAGGAAGGCTACTACCAGACTTCAGCAGACTGGGCCAGAAGGATCCTGGAATGGGTTGAGGAAAGGTGGAGGAGTTCACAATGGGCTTCAAATCATAATTATTGAGCCTGAGGCAAATGGAGCCAGAAGAGTTTCTAGTTAACGCAGTGTTCCTCATCAATTCATTTAGATAATTAGGCCCTGATCTCCATCTATGCAATACACAGAGCTTAGTATCCAAACTTGCCATTTCAACTGAAGGCATGGGAATCAGAAGTCCTTTTGGTCATCCATGACCTAGAGGTACAAAAGGTTACGATAAAATCATTTCTGTCTTTTAAAATTTAAAATTGCCAGCATAGAAGTGTGTGTATGTGTCTGTGTTTGTTTGTGTGTAGTGATTGTATGTGTCAGTTTATATACATACATATTTGCATATATTAAATGATTGTATAACTCATGTTTGTGTGAATATGTATATATATAATATATATATGTGTGTGTGCATGTATGTATAATTAAAAATTAATGTGTTTTGCCTTTATTTTTATATTCTCTTATAGGCAATTATATGTTTATTGACTTATTAACTGACTGTTGGTTGAATTAAGCAGGAAGTAACTAAACTGTCTCATATTCTTTCTCCCAGCCATTCCCACTACTACTGGGCATGTACTTCAAACAAGTCAAGGATAGAGACAAAGGTCCAAATGTGTGTGTGTGTGTGTGTGTGTGTGTGTGTGTGTGTGTGTGTGTGTATGTGTGTGTGTTTATAGAAAACAAGAAAGAGAGAAAGCATTATCAAATGCCTACTATGTGTAGGGAGAAAGAAAGAAAGAAAGAAAGAAAGAAAGAAAGAAAGAAAGAAAGAAAGAAAGAAAGAAAGAAAGAAAGGAAGGAAGGAAGGAAGGAAGGAAGGAAGGAAGGAAGGAAGGAAGGAAGGAAGGAAGGAAGGAAGGAAGGAAGGAAGGAAGGAAGGAAGGAAGGAAGGAAGGAAGGAAGGAAGGAAGGAAGGAAGGAAGGAAGGAAGGAAGGAGAAAGAAAGAAAGGAAGGAAGAAAGGAGAAAGAAGGGAGAAAAAAGAAAGAAAGAAAAAAGAGAAAGAAGGAAGTAAAAAGAAAGAAAGAAAAAGAGAAAAAATCAAAAAAGAAGAAAGACAAAGGAAGGAAGGAAAAACAATGGATGAATAAATAAATAAATGGATATATTAAAAGACAGAAAGATAGATCTATAGATCAATAGATTTATTGATAGATGGATGGATCAATAGATTCTAAAGAGAGATAAATGGATCAATAGATAGACAGAAAGATAGATAGGTAGGTAGAGACATAGAGGATCCCATCTTTGAAGCATGTGCAGTGACCAACAAATATCTGTATTGGGATCTGTATTTAGATCCCAATATGGCTATAGATATAAATGTAGCTTGATTCCTCCAGCAGCAGGCTAAGTATGAATGGCTTTTTAATGATCACCTATTCTCTTTTCGATGATGGCCTATCCTCTTAACTCCAGTGTTACTATGATGCTGTTTCATAGCTGTGCCATAAGTTGTATAATGCTACTTTCCAAAAAATGGAAGTTGAATGTCACCCCAAAGGCAAAGGAGAGACATATGCTGGATATAACCAGGCTGTAATCCATTATAAATGAATAATGAAGAATTTCTCTGGTGAAATAGTGTAAAGGCCATTAAAGAAATATATAACTAGATAAAAAGCTGAGTCAGTGAAATGAAAGCAGGGCCCATCCCATGTGGATAGTGGTATCCACATGATATTACGAGAACTCAAGGAATGAATGTCTTCAGGATGTTGGGATGTTCCACCTGTGATGGATTTATGTGAGAGCCTTCAAAGGGGGGGTTATGCAGATACAAAAGTTAGTAAAAACATTCACGTGAAGAGAAGACAAATCCCTTGAATTACTGGAGCAGAGGAGTAATTGAATTAGTATTCACATTTTTAGAGGTTTAGGAAACCTGAGCTGGGGTCTCTAACTGTATGATATTGTCCCTTAATTTCTCATCAGGAAAAATCAGGAATAACTATTCACCAACAAAATAACTGGTTGAAGAAAGTGAGCACTTTGAAAAGTTTTCCAAAGAATAATTATGTTACAAATGACTATATGAAAATGTGCTCCCATGGCAATGCTATTGAAAATCAATTATATTAGTATTAATAATGTCTTTTGCCCTTATTCATAGCCTTAGTACTTATCACAGGGCCTGGATTATAATAGGCACTTAAATGTTTATTGACTTATTGACTAACTGTTGGTTGAAATAAGCAAGAAGTAACTAAACTGTCTTATCTTCTTTCTCCCAGCAATCCCCATTATTGGTCATGTGTTTCAAACAAGTCAAGGATAGAGACAAAGGTCCAAAAGTATACCAAAGTATTTTTAGCGGCATTTTGTGGTGTCAGAGAATTAGAAATTAATCAGTTTCCTGTGGATTGGAGAATGCTTGAAAAAATTATCTTATATGAATATAATATAAGCTTCCTCAGATTTAGATATAGTTTTATTCTTTTTTTCTGGATTCCTAGCATTCAAAAATATAATAAGGGGCTAATTAATGAGTTTTGAATTGAATTAATTGAAAGATTGAATGATTTCAGAGCAAAATTGAGAAAATGAGATAATGCCAAAGAGACAGGACAAAGAAAAAACATTCCCGATAATTACAATAAGATTAATGAAAAGATAAATAAAAAGAAATAGAACTCTGAGCAAATGTAAAAATCCATGTAGGATTTCTCATGATATTGAAGTGGGATTAGGAGAGTTTCGAATATTGAGTATGTTATCAAGTGTAATCAAAATATTGGGTATTTTATTTGTTTTTTTCCAATTAGAAAAGGAGGTCTATGAAATGACTGAAATGAAGACAGAGTTAATAAATTACCTTTAAAAGCTAGAAGAAGGATTTCTTAAGTAGGGCTCTCATGGAGTTGACAGGTATATTTCAGGGGATACATGGATTTGGATGAGAAATAGTGTCGCTTTGTTTCAATGGAATTGGTTCCTTTGTAATCCTATGTCTTTTGCTTTATATATTTAAAAAGATGATCTTGAAAAAGCTTCACAGGCTTCATCAAATTGCCCAAGGAGTCCAAGCTTTGACAACTTACACATTTCCCAAGGTGCATTCTAGTTTAAAATCTTCTGATTTAACTTTCTTCTTTGATAGCTTCAAGGAAAGTGGATTGCTCCAAATCCCAGAGAGATGTATCAGAACTGGGCTGAGGATCCAGTCCCTCTGACATCAAGCTGGGTTTCTTTCTGTTATTCCATGTTGGCTTTCCAAGGGATAAACTTGAAACTCTGAGGAAAATAAATATTATTTTGGCCTGTACACTTTCCTTTATAATCACCTCTAGGGCTTTACCACTTAAAAGAGTGCTTTCAGGATTGCATTGTGTGTTCATGTACATGTGTGTGTGGGCATGAGCATGCAAGTTCGTACACATGCATGTGTGAAAATTTCATCAGCGCATTTCTCTTGCCTTCCCCATTTCTCCTAAAGACCTACGGATCAACATTGCTCTACTAACACTGATTCCATTGTTAGATCTAATAAGACCAAGGGAATGAGCCTTGGGAGTTGGTCATATATTTCTGGGCCCTTAGGTTTTATTAGTTTCTTACCTAGCTGGGATCTGATGCCTGTGAAATATTTAAGAGCTCCAGAAGAAGGGCTCTAGCATAAAGCTTTATAATAAGTGACATTAAGAGCATTCCCAGAATGATAATTTTTCTTCATTACCATTGGGACATCAAGGATGGATCTCAAGCCTTTTAAAACTGAACACAAACTCAAGATCTTAGCTACTACACTAATGACCTTTGTGCAGTCAAGGGATGCGACACATGACTTCTTTTTTTGTTCCCTGAAAAGTTACCAGCCCTTGTCAGGGACAAGCCAGGGAGCAGAGATAAAGTCTCCTAAGAATCTGTCTTCAAATGGCATCTCAGAGGTCATCTCAGGAGGCAGCTGAGTACTCGATCACATGGTTAAAACAAAATGCTGTGTAAATCTGGTGCTTTAAGAGGAGTGGAAGATTTCCAGAATATGGCAATCACTCTCACAAGGTTTTGATTCGGAGGCTTTGTTAGGCCCTGACAAACAGAGCCGGTCACCACCAACAACCCATGTTTTTGTTTGTGGCTGCGACAAGCTTCTGAGGGGTGCAAAGCATCTCCTTCTGTTCCCTGGCCATCTATTTTATGGCTTAAATTAATGGCCCTCTTGGTTTGGCCACAGGGGCAGAATTCTTCAGAAAAGAGTCACTTTTCCATAGTGAGACAGCAGTCTTTTGCAGTCCGTCTTCACTCCTCCATTGGCAAGGCTCACAGCGGAGCACATGAAAGTTGGAGCTGGGAGGAGGTTGTGGTGAGTCAGGGGGTCAGCTGCTAGGAGATGTGATAAATGCTGCTAAGTGAGAAACCATTATGTCTCTGATCTGCGGGAGGAGGGATGCCAGGGTGCAAATGGGACAAAGTAGCCTTCTCCCGGCCTACCATTTCCCATCCTTCCACTTCACACCCAGTCAAGAGCTAAGTGAAGCTGTTCCATCGCCATTCCTCAGGCCCCTTGTCATCTCAGATTTTGTGGAATGGACCCTCCACTTCTTACCAAGGAATCGCTCTGGCAGGCTTTGAATTTAGAATTACTGTCCCACTTCAATGTCTCCAGACGTTTTCCATTCTCATATTTGTCTCTTCTTCCCCACGCCAATGACTCTGTCCTAGGTTGTTTCCAATCTCCAACAAAGATGTCCTAATTGGTTCAGATTAATACAACCTGTTGTGGACAATACTTGACCTTTCCAGGGGAGCCAAGGCAGCAGCTTTCCAACCTCATATGGTTGTTGGACTTTTGTTGTTGCTGTTATTTTTTTTCCCAAACTCTATTTGTGGATAGTAATAGTCAGTCCCTTCTATTGTTCTTCATTCTCTATGTTTGAATTGAAGAGAATTTGAAGATTTTTTTCTTCTTCCCTAACTAACTTGAGAAGTAATGGCCTTGGTCTTAAAGCTAAAAAGTCTTAATTCAAATTCTGCCTGTAACACTGATCAAATGTATCATTGTAGATAAGCCATTTAAACTATTTGACTTTATCCTTGTTTTGTGATTTAATATTTTATTTTCCCCAGTTACAGGAAAAATACTAACATTTCTTTTTAAGACTTTGAAGTTCAGATTCTCTCCCTTCATCACTCCCCCATTGAGAAAGCACATGTAAAGTTATGAAAAGCATTGCCATAAAAGTCATACTGGGAAAGAAAAACAGATTCCTCTCTCCCAAAATCTCAAAATAAAGTAAGAAAAAAAAGTATGGTTTACACTGTATTCAGATATAATCAGTTCTTTATCTAGGTATGGCCAGATTTTTTATTTTTTATTTATTTATTTATTTTACCCTAAGTTCTTCATAACTGTCTTGGATCTTTGTATTGCTGAGAATGGCATTCATGACTGATCATCTCACAATATTACTGTTACTTTGTACACAGTATATTTCATTTTTGCAACAGCTCATAGAAGTTTTTCCAGGATTTTCTGAAATCATTCTGATCATCGTTTCTTATAGCACAATAGTATTCCACCACCATTATCATAAACCATAGTTTGTTCAGCCGTTGTCTAGTTGAAGGGTATCTCATCAATTTCTTTGATAAAAGAGCTGTACATTTGTGTACATATAAATCCTTTTCCTTTTCCTTTAAAAATTATTTGGGGATACATGCCTAGTAGTGGCATTGTTAGGTCAAAGGGTATGTATGGTTTTATAGTCATTTGGACACAATTCCCAATTGCTGTATATAATGATTGAATCGATTCACAATTCCACCAACAATGCATTAATGTCTTATTTCCCTCCACATTCTCTCTAACATTTTTTAGTTTTCTTTTCTGGTCTATTAGCTAATCATTCAGGTATGAGGTATTGCCTCAGGAATGTTTTAATTCACATTTCTACAATTGATAGTGAGAGTATTTTTTTAATATAGCTATCAATGACTTTGATTAATTCATCTGAAAACTGTTTATATCTTTTGATAATTTGTCAATTAAGGAATGGCTTTTATTTTTTATAAATTTGATTCATAGAGGGATCTATGTTTAAAAAATTAGGCTTTTAT
This sequence comes from Sminthopsis crassicaudata, assembly GCF_048593235.1. Classification (NCBI taxonomy): domain Eukaryota; kingdom Metazoa; phylum Chordata; class Mammalia; order Dasyuromorphia; family Dasyuridae; genus Sminthopsis; species Sminthopsis crassicaudata. Next base: position 751,812,874 of record NC_133617.1, on the reverse strand, counting down.
CAGAGAATTTTGCTTCAAAATTATTTTCACAATCACTATTGCTAATTGCATTTCTTCTGCTATTCTATTTTCATTCTCCTTTCATCCTGTCCCCTCTTAAAAAATTTGCCTCTGAATACCAATATCCCTTCCCTTCCATCACCCTCTCCCTTTCCCACATTTCCTTCCTCTTCTACTTTCATTCAGGGTATGATAGACTTCTATACTCAGTTGTGTATATATGTTATTCCCCCTTTAAGCCAATTCTTCTTGCCCCTTCCCCTCTGCTGTAAATGCCTTTTTCTTGCTTCTTTTATGACAGATAATTTATTCTATTCTACTTCCCCTTTTCCCTTTCTCTTGATACATTCCTCTCATCCCTTAAATTTATTTTTTCCCTTATCACTTCATATTCAACTCATACCTCTGCTGTCTGCTAATATGCATTCTTTATGTCTTAATAATGAAAGTTTTCTTATAAGTATCACCTTCTCATGTAGAAATGTAAAAATATTAACCTTAAATTCCTTTTGATTTCCCTTTATCAATTACCTTTTTATGCTTTTCTTGAATATTGTATTTTAAAGTGAAAATATTTATTCCCGTTTGGTGTTTTTATCACCTTGATGATCAGGTTAACTTTCCATGATAATTTCTTGAAAGATATTTAGATTGTTTTGGTTTTTATTTTTTTTTCTTGATCATGATTTTGAGGTAATAATTTTTAAATTATTTCTTCTGGATCTATTTTCCAAGTCAGCTTTTTACCTAATGAAATATTTCAAATTATTTTCTATTTTTTAATTCTTTTATTTTCTTGATTTTTTGATTTCTCAGAAAGTCATTATCTTCCATGTGGTCAGTTCTAATTTTTAAGAAATTATTTTCCTTAGCGAGCTTTTGTGCCTCCTTTTCCATTTGGCTAATTTTGCTTTTTAAAGACATTCTTTTCTCATTGCCTTTCTGTACTTCCTTTTGCATCACCTCATTTCTCTTCCCCAAATTTTCTGCACTCTATATGATTTTCAAAATTCCTTTTGAGTTCTTTCATGCCTTAAACAAATTCTTATTATTCTTGGAATCTTTGGGTGTAGGAGCTTTTTATTTGTTATCTTCTGAGTGTGTGTTTTGATCTTCCTAGTCATTATAGTAACTTTCTATAGTCAGAATCTTTTTCTGTTGTTTGCTCATTTCTCCAGTCTATTACTTGTCGATTTTTTGTGAAGATAGGACTCAGTTTCCAGAGCAGAGGGTGCAATGTCCTAAGCTTCAGGGGTTTTGTGCAGTTGTTTTCAGAGATCTTGCCAGGGACTTGTAAGTTTTCTGTTCTTCCGATGTGGTTTGACATAAGTTCTTTTGTTACTCTCCTGAACTGTGCTCTGATCTATAAATGATCACAAGCACTCTTTTCTTCCCTGGAACTGTGAAGAGCATCTCTGATCCACTGTGTATGTAAGTTCTAATATACTAATGCTTCTCCTCACCCTGGGGAAATGAGTTAGGGCTGAGTCCTGTTTCTGAATGTAAGCAATGCAACAGAGTCCTGCATCAGTGCTAGCAAAGAGATCTTATTCTGAACATCTATTCAATCCCCTTATTGTCTGTAGACTGAGACCTCTGGAAGCTATGGTCACTGCTGTTGCTGCTATCATTGCTGAAACAGAGGCTCCCTGAGGCTGGGGCTAGCTGACTCAGCTTGTTCTGTATTGCCTTCCATTCTCACTCTTGTGGGCAGACCTTAGACCTTTCCTGAAGATCTTTTAAGCTGTCTTCATTTGAAAAATTGTTTTACTCCATCTTTTTGTGAGTTCTAATGCTCTAGATTTGTCTAGAATCATTTTAAAAAGTATATGGAAAGCTTTACCAGAGAGTTGGGCAAGTCCCTGCCTTTACTCTGCCATCTTGGCCCCTTTAATTATTGTTTTTTGTTCCACCACAACAAGTACAGGATCTGCCCTACTATATCAGACAATGTTTTAAGTGGCGATTGATTCTGAATTCTGCCACATGCATGCAATGTTAAGTACATAGAGAGTAACCAATATTCCTTTTTATTTTTCTAAATTAAATGAATTTAAGGAAAAACAAGGAAAAAAAAACAAGACCAAGTGGAGGAATAAGAGATTGGCTAGAAAAGAGTGAAATGGGTATACTAGATCAATGCTTCTTAAACTTTTTTTCCTCTCATGACCCGTTTTTACCCAAGAAATTTTTACGTAACCCCAGATATACAAAATAGGTACAACAAATCAAATATTTACTGATAATAAATCATTAATAAATTTATTTTGAAACAATTTTTAGTATATACATATGTACACACATAATTTTACCATTAAAGATGAAAGCAAATTTGCATATTAATGACATGAATGTGATTGCTTATTTTTACATAAAGAATTAAACCTTGGTGGAGTATTTGATATCTTTTATTGTTGCCAGACATTCAGCTATGTGACTCCATCTCATCCAACAGTTTAAGAAGCTTTGTACTAGGGAAAAAAAAAAAACAAAAACAACAACAAAAAAAAAAAAAACCAAAAAAAAAAAAAACATGAGAACTTTGGTGGAGAGACCAAAGTAATCTTGTTAGTGTGTGCGTGTGTGTGTGTGTGTGTGTGTGCGCGCAAGTGTGTGTGTGTGTGTGTATGTGTTTGTGTTAAGAAAAGTTAATGGCAGAATATATGTATGAGATATCTCATGACTCACAAACATGGAAGGTCATCAACTGACATCTGTACTCCAGAGCCAAAGCCTATTAGTAATGGATTTTCTTCTCCTTGGTGGAGATTAATGTCCCGGGCTTAGGTGAGGTACAGGTCAAGTTAGAAATAGAAGAGATCTCTTTGGTCTCTAGAATTCTCTCTTCTAGCTTCTGGTCAGTTCAGACACTTCAGACGGTCATCTTTGAGAGGCAAGATAGAGAAGGCTGATCCCTCTTCAGTGATGGGCATTATTCTTCACCAAGGAGGAGACAATCTCATATTAATGGGCTGTGCAAATAATGTTACACATCTATTATTCATTTAAGACCATCAGCCCACATTGGATATGGAAAGCTTTAATTAAGACTAAAAATAATAATTATTGATATTGATATTTTGTCTTTATCTGCTACATACTGCATTAAATTCTCTTTACAACTATTAGGTCCACAAATCACTTTGCAAATACTATGTCATTTTATTCTCACAACAACTATGGGGGTTAAGACTATTATTATAACAATTTACAGATGAGAAAACTGGGGTTAAGTGACTTGCCTGAGATCACACAGCTGGCAGGTGCAAATCTGGATTCAAACTTGCCTTTCTGATTTCAGGCCCAGTGTTCTACCCACTGTACTTCTGAGCTACCCCTAATGATCTCCCTACTGGAATTCTAGTTCTTTGTAAATGCACTATAGTTTGTTTGTTTGCTTGTTTTTATGAGGCTGGGGAAAGAAAGGGGTTGGGGACTCAATTTATTCCTGCAGTTTAGAATCATTTTTTTCGGTCTCAGCAATTCTGTTAAGAGAAGACACTAGACAAGACCATATGGGCTGTGCAAATAATGTTTTGTTTCAGGCTAGAAAATTATATATATATATATATATATTTTTTCCCCCCATCCTTAAGGTAGTGACACCAGGAGCTCCCAACCATGCTGGCTCACCTTCTTGCCTATTCATGCATTTGGTCCATGACCACAGCAAACCTTCCACCTTACCATCCTAGTTCTACATTTGGGAACACTAACCATGAAACATGACAATAAATTCTTTTGCAAAAAGAAAAAATCAGGTGAGTTTGCTGAAACTAAAAGGCACTTGAAGGAAAAGATGTAATTATTGTTGTAATATGCCATTTCTCTGTTGCCTTTTTAGCTACCCTCCTCCTGCTCCAACCATGGAAGGCCTGGCATAGAGTACTGGGCTTGGGGAGCAAGAAAGGGAGTAGCATGATACAGCTGCAGCAGAGTGGAGCTAAAGGTCAGAGTGAAAGGCAGCAGGGCTTGTTGTTGTGGCTGGCTCATGCCTTCAGTCATCATGGTCTATGATGGGCTAGGTACAACAACAGTGGGTTAGGCCGATGGCTTCTGCCAATGACCAAACAGCTGTGATCCTCATGAATTGTTTATACAAGATTGTATATGATACCCTGATCTCAGAGCGAACAGTCCAAAGGAAAGTGTGAGACCAATGTTCTGGGGAATTGAGCCATTTTATCCCTTTGCCAACTCGCTGGAGAATTTGAGTTGTAAGTTGTCTAAATGTGCTGGATCTTAAGCTATGTTGGAGGGGGGAGTGGGGCACTGTGTGGTGGAAACGTTCTGAGGTTTAAGAAAGCAGCAAGTTCTCAGATATTCAGTAGATATTTGTATCTTATTATGCATCTTTGGTTTTCAAGTATCATTTATTTATTGACTGCCTCTATGCTAAGAATAAAGTTGCAGAACCAGAATGTATGTATCGGTTTTAATATAAGCCTGATTTTCATACCAAAGTGATATGAAAAGCACTTATTAAATACTATACCTTCAAAGGAAAATGGGTTTTTATATAAGCTGTGGGGGCTCAGAGCTAAGTTCTTCAGACAAATCTATTTAACAGGTGGCTCTATCACATGGACAGAGGTGAAGTTAAGGAATACTGGCCACTGATTCTCTCGTAACCAGAAAGGATACATGATGTAATCAGAAATTTCCTCCTGGTAGAACATAAATAAACTACATGGGACTGACCAACAAAAACTTATCAGTGTATCCTGTAACAGAAGAGTAACATGTTTAACCAAATATTACTAGAACAAACCAGGAAGTTTCTCATCTATCTATTGCCTTGTGACTTTTTATATCATTTTCCCTCTTTGGGCCTCAGTTTCCTAATATGGAAAATGAGAGGATTATATTAGGTTCATTTTAAGTTTTTTTTTTTCTAACTTCAAATCTAAAATCAAACAATGATGCTACACATACAATAAGGGAAAGACCACTGGCTCTGGAACTGAGGATTCACATTTTGGGTTCCAATACCACTCTTACAGAGATTATAATCTCTGTGATCCTATTCAACTCAGAAACTATGCTCTAGGATATTGTTTTGAACCCAAAGTATCTAAATTAATATTCAATCAATGAAAAGAATTCTATGTCTTACAATTCCTTAATCAGGATAGGGAATGGCTATCTTAGCCTTTTCTTTTCTATTCAGTTAATTTTTTTGTTTGTTTTACAAATCCAAGATCAATTTTCAGGTAATTGTGAATTTTAGCACATCGATCTCTATATAGAGACACTAATGTGAATGGGACCAAAAGTGAACACTAGTTGCATCTAAGTTTTCAGTATTACCTGAAACAAAGCAACTTCCTCTAAGGGTTGGAGGTAACTTTTTATGCCCCTGAAAGGAGATTTCATAGAGTTTGTTGACAATGAATTAAGTATGAAATGAATTAGAAAAGTGTACCTTGTTTCTTTAAAATACACAGGTGCTTAAAAATAAAAAGGAGGGGCAGCTAGGTGGTGCAGTGGATAGAGTATCCAGAAGACCTAACTTCAAATCTGGTCTCAGCCACTTAACACTTCCTGGCTGTGTGACTCTGGGCAAGTCACTTAACCTCAATTACCACACCAAACAAACAAATAAACACATAAATGAATAAACAAATAAATAAACAAACAAGCAAAAAACCAAAAGAATGAATGAATGAATAAATGAACGAATAAATAGAATAAAACAATAAAAAGGAAATGAGTCCAGGATCTTGCCAATTTTTGGCAAATGTGATACAAGATATTTAAAAACTCAGAAGGTCTCTCCCACTCTATTCCTGCTCCTTCAGTAACAATAGGAGAGAGCCTGACCTACGGAGCTAATTGCTCTCCAGCTAAAAATGGAAACTTTCCTCCTTGTACAAATGAGCCTGCCCAAGTTTTTTCCTGTGAAACCCTATAAACAGTATCAAGTGGTACTTGGGGTTCTCTGAAGATTGAACAACCAAGTTCAAGATGTTCTCAAACAGTGGAACTGGCTGAAAATTCAAGACAAATTTGGTAGGAATCTAGAGGCCCTCTTCGAGAGTGATTGAATTGTGGGTTTCTGTACGAAGGCTCATCCAGGAAACCTGAGTGTCATAAGCCAACAATAAAAGAAAGCACGTTCTGTGGAACCCATTGTGAGAACCCTTCCTTTGACCTCCATCGTGGTAGCCACTTGTACAGAACACTTGCCTGTGTATTGCATCTATGATGTCCTAAATTTGGAGGACAGCTCTAAAGGCCTTCTCTGGCCTCCAGCCTAGCCTCTCTGAAATCTGGAAGCCTCTCCATTCCCTCACTTGACTCCCACTAAGAAGCACATATTCTCTTTCTCTAGGAGGGATTTTTCTCACTGTCTTGCTAGTGATGATGATGATAATAAAGTCAAGGTAGCATAGTGAATATGTCACTAAATGCCAAATCAAGAAGAGCCAGATTAAAATCCTTCTTCTGGTATATAGGGGCTGTGTGACACAAAAGTTGAAGACAGGGGGGCTAGTGAGGAGAAAAGGAGGTGACTCCATAAAATTAAAGAAATACAGTAGGACAGGAAATCAAAGGTCTCAGAGACTTTTGAAAAGGAGGCTTTAGGGTGAGTTCTTTGCTTTGTTCTCCAATCAGAAGGGCAGAAGGTGTGGATTGGTTTGAAGAGGCTAATGCAATTTCACAGGATTATGAGTCAGTTCCTAACAATGGAGTTCCTAGAGGTATGGGGCACCCAGGAGGCAAATGAAGTGGCAAGTTACACTGAATTCAGATCTCTATGTGTGATCTGACCACCAATGCATAGAGTACAGCAATTCAATCCCGTGCCTTTTACTCTACCTAATATCACTGCATAATTATAAGGAGCCACAGAATCATGGACTCTTTAGTTACAAAGGATCACAGAGATCACCCATTCCAACTCACACTCTTAACGAGAAGCCAGTCTACATGACTTCCCACAGAGTCACTCAAAGGCATGGGTGAAGACCCAAAGACAGAGGAGACTCCCCACTTGGGGAAGCAATTGATGATGCGATCTTTCCCTGATTACCAACCCAGGACCATCAATTTTAGTTGATAGTATTATTGAGTATCAGAAATTGAATTGTGCCTTTTCCAGTATGTAGTCAATCCACTCTCAGACCTTTCTCTTAGGTTTACTCCACTTTTTCTTGAATTTTCTTTTTTCCTCATTCTTTTTTTTTTCTTTCTACAACCACTTGTTTTGAATGTTTTCTGTACTGTTATGATCTTTTAGGAAGTTTGGTTTCTATTCCTACCTCTTTTCTCTAAGAAAAGCTCCTCTTTAATCACCCTACAAGTTCATATATTGTGAACCCTTCTGTTTGGGGGGAGGATTAAATAAAGACTTATGGTAATAATAGCACTAACCATACCTCATACTTCTCTAGAACCTGGATATTTGCAAAACATTTTACATAAATGATTTCATTTGAGCTTTCTTCCACACCCTGTATTCTGACTTTACAAATAAGGAAACTGAGGTTCAGAAAGATCAAGAGAGAACTTCCCAGAAATCAATTGACAAGGATTTCTTAGGAGCTTATGATGTGCCAGAAATTGTGTCAAATGGCAGGAATAAAAAAAGAAAAATGAAAACATGGACCTTGCTTTAAGCAATTCCCAATCTTTAGACAAGCTATTATTTATAGACAACTTATGATGCAAGAAGCAAGATATTATTCTGGATTTGGGATGAAGAAAACAGATTGGAAAGTTGGGGTGGATTGTAAAGGACTTTAAAAACCAAAAAGGATTTTATTTCAGATCCTGGAAATAATAGTCAGTGGAATTTATTGGGTATAGAAGTAATATGACCAGACAAGGGATCTATCTGGAAGGATGACTCCGGCATTTGAGTTGAGGTGAAGAGAGCAGAAATTTGAGGCAGGAAGACCAGCCATCAAACTATTGCAATACTTCAGGAATGAAGTGATAAGGGTCTGAATCAGGGGGATAATTGTAGAGAGAAGAAGAGATGAAGGAAAGAAGGAAGGAAGATGATGCTGTAAGATGTTGTGGAGGCAGAAAAGATAGAACTCCTATACCATGATGGGGCTCTTGTAGGCTCAAAAGCTGGTGTTGTGGCTGAGGATTGTTCTGAACCTTACACTTGTTTAGAAAAACTGGCAAGTCCCCAAAGTTCCAGGCGGGACCAGAAAGGAATCTGTGTGAGATGAATTCAGAGGGATGCTGAGCTTCCCAAATGGAGACTTCTGCCTTTCAAGCTCTCATGCCCTTTTCACACCCCAAGTGTGGATATTTTGATCTAATCAGACTTTGGAAGGACATGAAACGATCTGAGGAGAAGCCGTGAGCACAGTAGCAGCTGAGCCATGTCTGGGAGGGAATTTCCCCCCCAAAAGATCCACATGTGTAAAAATATTCCCTCCCATGTTCAGCATTCCTTCCGGTCTCAGTGGAATTTGTGAGTTTTGAGACACAAAGGAAGCAAAGGAGGATCCAGAAACAGTTTCATCTCCATTTCAAAATCTTACAACCATCCTGGAAGAGCAGCTGGGGCTGTTTTTTTGTTTGGGTTTTTTTTGGGAGTTGTTTATTTTCCAAGTGTCCCAACTAAAGTCTCTTACAAGAGAGCTTAATGCATGAAAGAGCAATATCACTAGCCTTCTTTGGCAAATATTCCTCTTTTGTTTGTTGCTCACAAACTGGGGTAATTGGGAATGTTTAATATCATTGAATGCCCTCATTTGTAATCTTTGTTAGCCAGCAGAGTTGGGAAGTCATCCTTCTAATTCCCATAATCTTCTCATCATTATAAGTCAAGAACACGAATGGCAGACATCCTGACAATGGCAGCTGGGATGATGGGAAGTGAGGTAGGGATGCTCAATCTCCAAACCTGACCTGTATTGGAAAGCCTTTGGTAACTTGTCTAGCCTTCTTGTCACCTTCCCTTCCCCCAGATAAAAGCATGAAGGAATAATCTCTTAAAAAATGAATGACGTTTCTCATTGTAAAGAATGCCAGATGCGGAAGAAAACTGATGTGATCTTGGGAAAATCACTCCTTTTGTAAGGTCCTCAGTTTCCTCAGTTGTAAAATGAGAGGATGGTCTTGGATGATCCCCAAAACCTTATCCAACTCTAATCTCTGATTCATATTGTTGTAGTCTTAGGAGACAGTCACATGAGGGGCCTTCAAATTACACACATAGTTTTCAACATACCCAGTCCAGCCCAGTGACAATAACAAGTCCGTAAATCAACAAGGGCTATATCACTGAAGAACTGACTGGGGGAAGCAATTAGTGAAAAAGGCTCTGAAGTGATGTTGAAATATAGTTTTTTATGTGATCGATTATCAACAGACAGCTGCATGTCTTGGCTAATTCAACCAGAGCCGAGCAAATAGTGCTTGGGTAAAAATCATCATTTCCTGTTTTTGTGGGTTGAACTAGGAGGGCCTCCATTCCCCAAATGGCCTGTTGCCATTGTCCCCCTCAGTTCCAAAGCTGAGGAGGGCAAGCTCCTTCCTGATCAAAGGCCAGGCTGAAGGCAACGGATGGTCTAACAGCAGACAAAATTGGGACTGGGTTGGGGGATGCAGGTCCTCAGCTAAAGTTGGAAAATTGAAACTTCTGAGGGGAAGAGGATGTTGAGATCATGCTCGTCGGGGACTGCCCCCCACAACTTGCTCCTAGCCTACTTTTCCCCAGAAGTTTTACCAACTTCTTTTCTAAATATATCTGCTCTGGACAGCTACTTAATAAGTTATTGGGGATTGTTTGCATCATAACTATGACATAAAGTCCAATAATTTGACACTAATTATTTATTGGTGCATCTAGGTGGTGCAGTAGATAGAGCACCAGCCCTGAAGTCAGGAGGACCCGAGTTCAAATTTGACCTCCAACACTTAACACTTCGTAGCTGTGTGACCCTGGGCAAGTCATTTAATCCCATTTGCTTCAGTAAAGAAAGAATACTCTCTCCCAACTAGGAGAAGACTTTATTTTTTATTTTGTTTTGATTTTGTCTGTGATTCTCTTTGTGCAGTGAAGTAGTTCCTTTCTAGAGCATCAGGTTAGCACTGGCTGAACCTTTAAGTCATGCCATTAAGCTGGCTCACCTTATTGCTTTTTACCTTTCATAAAAGAGCTCAGCATTAGCACCCTGGAGATGAGGCCCCTAGATGGAGATGCAGAGATGGGGGATGAGAGGGTGGGAGGCATCTGATGGCCCTTTTTATAGCTCCAGGGTTCAGCACAATGCCTGACATATACAAAGTGCTTGAAATCAATTGACCGGCTTGGTTGGGTTTAGAGCGGGAGAGCTCAGCGGTGAAGCTATTCCATCAGTACGTTTGTCTTCTACACTAACTGTGTACTGTGCATTAGGCCCACCGGGAGACAGAATTAGATGATTCCTCATATCCTAGAGTGTCCACTATTGGACATATACTAGTATCAAAAAACTATATATTACATGAACATACACACACATATATACTATACATATATACATACAAGTTCTCTCTTGTTTCTTGCCATCTCTCAGTCTCTGTCTCTGTCTCTATCCATCTGTCTCTCTCTGTCTCTTGATATTTTTATCACTGTCTCTGTCTTTATCTCTGTGTCTCTCTCAGCATGAAGACATTTGAGGGATGGTAGCTGGAAGGACCAGGAAAAACCCCAAGATGAAGGTGATACATGAACTGGAATTTCAAGTGAACAGGGATTTAGAATCCCTGAAGTGAAGGGGAAGAGGGGATGAATTCCAGATGGGGAGACAGCCAGTGATGGAAGATGCAGTGATAGGTTCAAAGATACAGGAAGAAGGCTTGTTTAGCTAAACTGTGTCATGTGGGAAGGGTGCAAAAATAATGGCCTGAAAAGGTAGGTTGGAAATAGACTGGGGAATGTTTTCCAGTATAAAACAGAGGAGAAAACATTGTATCCTAGAAGTAATAGGGAGCCAGTACAACTGGTTGAGCAGAAGAGTACTGTGGGTCATATTTGGACTATAGAAAAAGCAATTTGGCAGTTGGGAGAAGAAGAGATTGGAGAGGAAAGAGAATTAAGGCAGGGGAATAGTCTAGAAATTCCTGCAATAGTTCTGGTGAGAGCTGATGAGAGCCTCGGATAGGTGGGAACTCAGTGGAGAGGAGGGGATAGATCAAAAATAGGTTCTGGAAACTGAATTGACCAGACCTGGCAATGACTGGTTGAAGGAGAGGGTCTTGAAGTTGAGGATGACTCTGGTGCTCCCTTGTTCCTCCCTCAGTGGGCCAGTCGGCCCTCCAAGAGCAAAATCTAATTTACATGCATTGTTTTTGTTGGGCACCAGCCTGTTCCTGGTACTCTTTCACAGACTGGCAGACGCCCTCGTCTCTCAATTACCTGCAATGCTGTGGCTTTCCATCTGTCAGTCTTCTTGTATTTTCCGGTGCCACAGAGATCGTGTAGCAAGCTTCTCTCTCCCAGCCAAGTTCCTGACAGTTAACTTAACAAGGTGTGTTGCACTTAAGAGTTTTTCATTCTAACATAGCCAAGGGGTCGCTCTTTGGGAGTTTTGTTCATGATTGGATACCATTGAGTTTATGAGTTTCTTGACCTCATCCATCCTTCAACACACCAAACCATGAATCAAAGGAGGAAGCAAAGTGGTTTCGCTCAAACTTCAGCAAGCACAGGACCGATTTAGGGGTTTCATCCCTAGTGGTACAGGGAGCACATGTGAAATGGCATGCATGGGAATGACAGAGTCTTCTGTTCTGGTCTCAGCAATCTTAGACTTTTTAGTGAGACATGAGAGAAGCGTCCTATCAGAGAACTCAACTCCATTCTAGCAACCCATCTTTCTAATGACAACATTCTGTGGCTAGTTTCTCAGTTCTCAATCTCTGATGACTCTGACACAGACAACTGCTTCCCTCCATTTCTTTTTTGGTTCTCTTATTTATTTTCAGCCTCAATTGTGCTTTTCAACATTTATCTTTTAATTTCCTTTTGTGTTTTCAATTTCCAGAATCACAGATACTAGAGCTGTTTGTGGTGTTTTGTCTCAAAATGTTCCCTGACTCACTTCGGAGACTTTGCCCTAAGGATTTTGTACCATTTCTCATTGACATTTCCTAAGGGTCAGTTCAAATACCCAGGGATCCCACACCAGTATTCTAAGCCCATTCAGCATCACCCAAGCCCACGAAGCTATTTGTTGGAGGATAGTCTCTTCCCTTGTCCCTGAATTCCCAGTCTCCATAATGCATGGCATCTACTCTACTCGGATCATGGACCCAATGTGAAAAAGTACATCTCAGGTTACCTGACTTACCTTCCTCCCAATGATCCCAGTCTCTCTATTCTCATGAGACCTCTACGTTTATACTGTAACAAGGGTTAGACTTTGGTTTGGGAATTATTCAATTAGCAGATTCCTCAGTAGCATCCCATAGAAAGCAGAATTATAAAGAAAAAAGGGATACTCAGATTTTTTGTCCAGAACAGGAAATGCAAAAGGTACCCAGCTGTCATTAGGGGCCTCCTCAGCCTCATCCCCTTGGTAAGCTCCCGAAAGACAATGGCACCGAGTTCTACCTGGAGGAGCTTCCTCCTCTGCCCTTAGTGACCCTTCAGAAGGAGCAATAGTGGTGTGCCCTGTATCCTCCTGTATCTCTCCCCCAAGCATATCTTAGGTTAGTGAACCTAGGTGAGCCCACTCTGCCTTTTGACTTCCCTCTGGTACAGAAACTGCTAGTTATTGATCTGATTCTGATCTAGGAACAAGTGACAGGGACCAGAAAATAATTCTGCAACTTCAGTGATGAAAGTATATTTAAAATGGAACATACTGAGACTTAATACCCAGAAGGCACAGGAAGTAGGAATCAACTTATTGACCATTCAATGAGATAAGGACCTGGTCTTTGAATATTATGGATTTTTCATCTCTCTAAAAAATAATGCAATCATTCTGTGATTCAGAAGAATGATCTCCAATTTTTTTTATCTTGTTCCCATATAAGTAAAATAAAATAGAGCACAGTCTCCAATATTTGCATGTCTGCTTATTTAAAAATTATATATAAATATATAAATAAAATTATATGAATTATATAATTAATATATTCTGATATATAAATTATATAAAATGATATGCATTTACTATTGTATTAATGATTATGTACATTATATTGAATTCAAGGAAATAATAGAATAGTGAAGAAAATTTGCCCAAATAAAGAAGAAATTGGGTTTGGGTGACCTTAGAGACAAGTATGGGACCCTTCAGGGGAATAGACATTTTCTTTGATTAAGGGATAAAGCCTTCAGGACAAGATCTAAGATATGAGTAGAAGAAATATTTAAAACAAACAAACAAATATGTTCAGCACGAATTCCTCAGGAAACTGAAAAAAAAAAAAAAAAACACAGAAAGAGGGTAAAAGAGAAGTGCTGAAAAGTACAATTGAGGATGAACCCTAAACAAAAAAGAAAGCCAAGGAGCAGAGGGAGAGTGTCACCAACTGGAATAAAGGGAAAAGAGGCTTGAGAAATAAGTCATGGAACATGGCCCCACTTGATCTCAGCATACTCTGACTAACCTTCCCCTGGATGAATTCTAGCCCGTGCTTGGTGCTCCTTGAACATAGAGGGAGCAGCACTAGAGCAATCTCACAGTTATAATTCCATTATCTGGTCTGTTATTTCAGCCCAGTAATTATTTCATTTCCCCCACAAAATAGAACAGTCAATGGAAGTGATGTCCAGTTTGGAGTTTGGAGGATGTGTTCTATTCCTGTAATTCTACATGATGCGGAAATATGTTTTCTTTCTTCAGCATGAGTCAGGGCAGGGGGTAAGGTTTTGGACCAGTTCCCCATGTCAGATGCCCTCCAGTATGAGAAGAATCCCTCACTCCTCTCAAAGAGGCCCTACCAGACAGGCCATGGGAGGGAGAGCATCCATTGGCATCCACTGGTATTTTGTTATTTTCTTTTGAACTTCCAAAATGGCATCCTTGATTGTTCTCCTCTGGCTGCTGAAATGAAGGGGCCTGTTAAAACATCAGGCAGGCCTCCGTTCTCATTGGCCAGAAGGCTGGGAGTTATTAGAAAGACCAGGTTTCCAGGACAACATGTGGAACTTTATAAAAACAAAAACCTCATTTCTATTGTTTTCCTATTTAAGCATGGGCAATCATGCTGGGAACAAAGCTGGGAGTTGGTTCTTGATGACTTTGCAGGTCCCATGAACTTCATACTCCTTTCCCTGATGGCAGCAAAAAAGTTTGGGGATCATAAACATTGGCAACTTTGAGTTGATCCTGGCTGAGAGCATTTTCTCCAATGGCTAGGACCAATTCAGTCATTGGCCTGAAGAAGTCAAGATTGGGCTAGACCAGGCCCTTCAACTTGTAGGATTCTCACACTAATTTTAAGTGATTCTGAGCCAAATGGATAAGACATCACAACATATGATGCTCAACAGAAGAAAATGGGGATGTTCACTCTGAAGAAGAAATGACTGTAATAATATGATAGCCGTCTTCAAGAATTTGAAACAAGTATTTGGAAATTTTGCATCATGAAGGAGCCAGTAGATTTCATTTGCTTGACTTTAGTGGACAGAACTAAAAACAAAAGGCCGACTTCATAAATATGGTTTAAGATGGGAGAGAGATTTTTAGGCATTAATTTAGTCAAAAACTTGGCAAGTTCAATGTGTCAAAAGTGACATGGTAGCAAAAAAACTAACAAAGCAAAGCTAGCAAAAATAATCTCCTCCTGCACTGAGTTCTACCTTCTATTGATAATGCAGTTGTCCATCTGTACTCTAATCTGTCTTGTTAGGAAAAACATTTGAATACAGCTGAGAAGTTTTTTTCACTTCTAGTAGTCTCATTTTAAGAAAACCAGTGATGAGCTAGAGATCATTCTGGAAAAAAAAATCACCAGAAACAGGGCAGGACTTTGAGCCCATGCCATAGGAGGAATGTATAAAGGAAGGACGACCATTTAGCCAAGGAAAGAGAAGACTCAAAGTAGATCTCATAGAAGTCTTTTAAGAACTTCAAAGAAGTGTGAGGGGCATTCATCTAGTTTGGATGGTCCAAAAGAACTAAGTAAGGAGCAATCAGTAGTTTTTAAGGAGGACGATTTAGACTTGATATCAGGCAAGACTTTCTAACAATTTATATGATCTTCAAAGGGAATGAGTTGGCAGTTGGTAATGGTTTTTACTCTCCCGATATGGGGCTGGAGCTTGGTTGGAAGTCCTCCACACTAATAGTCTTCCTTAAGGGAAGGATCTGTTGTTGTCATTATTGCTTATTTGTTTTTTTAGCTGCCACTTCTGGTTTCCTTCTCACTACCAGTTAGAGTGTCTTCTTCTCTCGGAGACCCCTCTATTGACTCTCTTTCAATATGTTGTGTGTATCAATATTCTACATACATATATACACACTATACACATACACACACACACATACACTCCCCCATTCGAATGTAAGCCCCTCCAAGGCCAGCACCATCAAAAAATATCTTTATATTCTCATTACTTAGCATAGTGTCAGGAACAGGGAGGAATATCCAAGAATAGTAAGTGCTTGTTGGATGATTCATTAATTGACTGCTTTGGTTAGAAAGGACCTTTGGGGATACTGATTGACATCTAAATTTGAACAGCAGAGGGTCAAGGATAGGTCCCCAGGATAATCCACTAGAGATTTCCCTCCAAGTTGACATTAACTTATTAATGATTAACCTTTCGCTTTTACAGGAACAGGCTTTTAATACTCCATCTAGGACTCTGTCAGAATTCAAAGTCAAACTCAAAGGTCTATTGTTTTCAGACTCTTTCCTAAAATAGAGGGGAGCTTTCACCCTTGTCTACTCCTGAGGAAACTTTCTTATTGTACATAGATGCTGATCGGTAACCACCAATAATAGTTCAGTGATTCCTTCTGTACATTCCTTCTCTGTCTTGGATTGCACTCTTTCCGGGACCAATTCCTTTGGCTTCCTGAGGGCAGCTAGGTAATCATTCTGATCCAGTCCTTATTGATTTTGGACTTCACTTCTCTGTTAATGACTTCTGTTCTCTCCTTCTTGTTTCACCAATCACTTTCCTTGGAAGACAGAACCAATGTAAGATTTATATATTTCAGTGCCCTGCTCCTGCCCTTTTTACAATTTTTTCCCCCTGAGGCTGAGGTTAAGTGACTTGCCCAGGGTCACACAGCTAGGAAGTGTTAAGTGTCTGAGACCAGATTTGAACTCGGGTCCTCCTGAATTTAAGGCTGGTGCTCTATCCACTGCACCACCTAGCTGCCCCCTCCTGCCCTTTTTATCATCTTACACCCTGAGCAATGGTTCCATTCCATCTTTGTATTTTGTTTTTACCCTCACAAACACACACACACACACACACACAATCCTATTTGTTATTCTTAGAATTCTGCAGTCCCTAACAATCTAGAGGCTTGGGATTCCTGAAACTATTTTGTACAGTGCTCTGTCCTACTTTTGTCTGCATCCTCGCAGCCTTTCTCTTGATTTCATCATTTATGCATGTCTTTTAAAACTATGAGTTGGTCCAAGATTTCCCTATGTAAAACCATTGTAAAATCAGCTCTCCTTTTTTTTTCATTCTCATTGGAAAACTTTCAATTTCTGTCTTTAGAATTTTGTTGTGAGTTTCTCATCTTCCCTGGATTGATATTCCCTGTAGAATTTTAATTTATGGACTTCTTCCCATTCTTTCTCTAATTGCTTGAAAATATTCTTATATCAAGTTTGGTGATGCAGAATTTCATTGTTGTGGATTCTCTCTCTCTCCCTCTCCCTCTCTCCCTTACACACACACACACACACACACACTCTCTCTCTCTCTCTCTCTCTCTCTCTCTCTCTCTCTCTCTCTCTCTCTATCTATCTATCTATCTATCTCTCTCCATTTTTGCAAATGGCCATTGCACTGTGACTTTGCAAAGAGTCTTCAAAACTTCACCAGCCTCTGAAATCTCTTTATTCCAGACCTAGTGTGCATGTCAGTGAATCAACGAGCATTTAACTATGTGTGTGTGTGTGTGTGTGTGTGTGTAGCTTGTGATTTCCTCCTTCAACTCATTTTATAGGTGAAGAAACTGAGGCAAACAGAGTTAAGTGTCTTGCCTAAGGTCATATAGTAAATTTTTGAGGCTGTATTTGAACTCATGAAGATGAGTCCTCTGGACTCAAGATAACGTCTTGTATCCAATGCAGTGCCACCTAGCTGTCCATTAGGGCAGAAGAGATTCAAAGATTTAAATTAAATGAAATTTAATAAAGCTCCTAGTATGTGTCATTATATTAAGTTCTGGGTATACAACAATCTGAAGATATAACATGTACACTGATAAGAAAACACAATAGATGCAAAGATATACATACACACATATGTATATATGTATATAATATGTAAAATGGTCTTATCTTCTCTGTCATTAATTTCATGGATAAAATGGTTACTTGTCCATAAGGATCCATTTCAACCTCAAGCAACAGTTCATAGACTCACATAATCACAGAATCAATTTCTCCCTCTTGGAAAGAATTAGATGCAAGATAATATTTCTCCTCATCATCTCCTTTATTTTTTCAATGTTGAAATTATTATAAAAGGAAGAAATACATTGCTCATTGATTCTCTTTTTGGTAAGAAAACTGTAGGAGATATCTTGGGTATTTCTGGTTCCATTAATACACTATCTTGCATTTCTATATTAGTCTTATAATCCACGTCCAGAAACTTCTAATTCTTCCTTCTGTTCAGATACAGTCCCATCACATATTGATTCTTTCTGTTTTTGCAGCTGGAAAGCAAGAGCTGATTTCAGAATCAGAAGGTCATGGGCTTTAGGTTGCTCTTGAGGCAGATGAGGTAGGACAGCCTAACTGAGTTCTTTTGTCTCTCAGCATCCCAGGCAATCCTTGAAATTTATAAATCAGCCCCATATATGCAAAAATATTTATAGCTGCCCTTTTCATAGTAGCAAAATATTGGAAAACAGAGGGGATGCTCATCAATTGGGGGATAACTGAACAAGTTGTGGCATATGAATATAATGGGATTCTATTATGCAATAAGAATTGCTGAACAGATAGATTTCAGAAAAACCCAGAAAGCTTTTTATGAACTGATGCAAAGTAAAGTGACCAGAACCAGAAAACATTGTACACAGTATCAAGAACATTGTGTGATTTCAACTATGATTGACAAATCTTCTCAGAAGAACAATGATCCAAGACAAGTACAAAGAGCTCATGAAGGAAAATGCTCTCTATAATTAGAGAACGGCACTCAAAAAAAAGAAAACTCTTGAATCTCAGATCCAAGATAAGGAGGCAAAAATGACGGCTTTGTACTCCATTTCATCCTGGAAAATCAATCTGTGCTTGGTTCTACACATGTTCCATATGTTCAACATCATTGTCTTTCAGGAAGAAATATTTCCACCTCTTGGCCTTCAAGAATCCTCATTCCCTTGTCTTTTAGGCAGCCACTAATGAAAAGCTGCCAAAGGGTTCTGGGATGGGTTTTTCATGGCTCTCCTTGAAAGACACCCTCACCCCCAGGGGCCAGCATATTTTCCTGACTTCAAAAAGAAGCTCCAGATTGCTCACTGTGGGTTCCAGCACCATTCTGAAGGAAGAGCAAGTTCCAGATGTCAATCTTGGGAGAGGTGGCAAGAGCACTGGCAGGGCCACTGAATGGGCTGCAGCTGCCTGGCTTTCCTCCTCTCTTCCCTCCCCAAGATGGCAATCAACTTGATAATATACATACATATATATATATATATATATATATGTGTGTGTGTGTGTGTGTGTGTGTGTGTGTGTATGTATATGTATGTATATGTATGTATATATACATCCCCTCAATTTCCAATTCTTTGCCACCACAAAGAGAGCTGCTATAAACTTTTTTTAAAAATGAAATGGAAAAACACTGTTTTTCCATTTTTTATGATCTCTTTGGGTAGAGGTAGTGTTAAGTCAAAGGGTATAAACATTTTACAGCTCCTTGGACATAGTTCTAATTTGGTCTCCAGAATAGCTGAATCAGTTCACAACTCCACCAATAATGTATTAGTGTTCCAATTTTCCAGCATCCTCTCCAATATTTATCATTTTCCTTTTGTCATATTAACTAATATGATATGTATGAGGTGGCACCTCCAAGTTGTTTTGATTTTCATTTTATAGAGTATCTTCTCTAGAAGGAATCTTATAAATCCATGTTGGTGGAGAACCAAAGCATCAGACTGACCCAAACTTTAGTTAGGAGATTTTCTTTGGGATGCCAAGGATGGGGTATAATGAACCAGAGTTGATTCAGTCATTCAATTGTTCAGTTACTTCACTCTTCTTAATTTCATTAGAGTTTTCTAGGCAAAGATACTGGGGAATTTTGATATTCCCTTCTCCAGCTTATTTTACAGATGAAAAGACTGTGGCAGAGTTGTGACTTGTCCAGTGACAAACAGCTACTAACTATCTCAGCCCAGATTTGAACTCAGAAAAGTGAGTCTTCCTGATTCCAACCCCAGAAATCTACCCATTGCACCACCTAGTTGCCTATTTCTCTATGTAATTTCCATTTTTTAAATTTTAAAATTTAATATTTTCTGTTGTTTCACTATTTCTATTATTTGCTATATTACTTTGTTCTTCTATAAAGTGAATTTACTTGTCATTGAATTCTTTTAAAATGTGTTTTTTCATGGAAATTTCTAAAGTCTGAGTTTCTATCATTATTTTCTTAATTTTTAAATAAAATTTAGTTTCTGCTCCATTTTATCTGATAAAACATTTGATGATTTAAATTTCCCCTTTAATTTCTTCAGTGTGTTTGTTAGCTATTTCATTTGTACATTTATTTTACAAGAGAAGATTCCTACCAGGATTCCTATTTCATTAATCCTCTTGGTTCTATGAAAGCATTTTATCTTATTTTAATGTTTTTTTTTTTCCTTTTATTCTTCCACCCTGGTGTATGAGAATTTTCTTAATACATTAGTTTTTAATGTTTTTTTAATTTTTTTTTCTTCTGATTATTTCTAGTAGTTTTGTTTTTGGTTATTTTCTTTGTATTTTATAAGAGGGAATTTAGGTGATATCTTCTCCTTTTCCATTCAAATACGTTCATTCTAAACATTGCAGTTTTGTGACTTCTTTCTAAATCAACCTAAAAAGGGGTCAACTTCCTTAGCTTTTATCATGATTATGGGAACCTCCAATGTCCCATGAGGAGATAAACAGTTGGTCTTTGAGCCAAGAAGGGTTCAAGCTTTGTCTCTGCCAGATAGTGGCCATGTAACCCTATGCAGTACTCTGAGTCTTTAAGTAATTGAGATGATTCTGACATGTTTTCAGATTTTTCTCATCTGGAAGCTCAAATCACAGGTCTAGATTTTATGCCTGTCTCATGTCATAAATATAGGGACCTCAGATGCTAGATTAGAAGCAAAGCTATTAGGAACTTTTCCTTCCCTAAAAAAGGATAACACATTTTGGGGTAAAAAAGTATATTCTTGACAAGATTTTGGGAAGATGGTGGAGTAGGTTGGTAAATTTCAAGCTTTCCAGATTTCCCCCACAAATAGAACAAATTTGCACCTCAGGGTAAACATAAAGTGTTGAAAATTCAAGAAGATTGGGTACAACAGGGATCCTTTTGGCACAACTAGAGAAAATCTAAAGAAAGACATGGGGCTGGGATTTAACCCTTGTGAAGTACAAACACCTCCCCACTAGCTCCACAGAATTGATGTGACTAAAACCTCAGCAGGAATCCCAGAAAATTTCACCTCCTAGACTGTATGAGGAGATGGAATCAGAGTCCAGGAAGAATGAGGAAGCTTTGGCTGGTTAGGAACGCCAGGCCCATAGTGCTTCTGACACATGGCCCTGGGTGAGAAGGATCCAGCACACAGGGATTGCAAAAGCAGTGGTTCAGGGACTCTGTTGGCTATGAGCACTTGAAAGAGGGTGGAACTCTTGATTTAGGGTTCCTGGTCAGAAGGGACAGCTGAGGTGAAACTAAAGCCAACATCTCCAAGTTGTTATTATAGGTATTTACATGAATATCTCTTATTAAAAAATAAATTAATTAAAATGAACCAGCAAAGAAGAAAGAACCCCACCACAGAAACCAACAATGGGGACAGGAAAGATTGGGGTTCATCTTCAGAGGTGTTCAGTGTAGTAAAAAACAAAAAGGTTTTATCCCAAAGATTACTATGAACTGTTTTTCTGCCTAGAGAGTTTATAGAACTAAAAAAGAATTTAAAAATCAAATTAAGACATTGAGGAAAAACTTAAAAAAAAACACAAGAAAAATAAGATTATGAAAAAAGTTAAAATGAGAGTCTCAAAGATAAAAATAACTTTTTGAAAATTATAATTGGGTAAGGGGAAGACAATTAAGCTATGAGAGACCAAGAAATAATTTAAAAGATTATAAATTTGAGGAAATGGAAGAGAATGTAAAATATCTTATAAAAAATGACATCTGGAGAACACATCAAGAAGATAAAATATAAGAATAATTGAACTGTCTGAAAGTTGTGACCAAAAAATTAACCTTGAGACAATAATGCAAGAAATAATCCAAGAAAATTGTCCTGGAGGGATAGAACATGAGGGGAAAGTAGAAATATAAAAAATCCACTGATCACCACTTCAAAAAGATCCTTTGTGGAAAACACATAGAAATATAATTGCCAAATTGCGAAATCCCCAGATCAAAGAGAAAATGTTGCAAGGAACAAGAAAAACTAATTCAAATATGCTAGAGTTAAAATTAGAATTGTACAGGACTTATCAGAGCCATAATACAAAAAAGATTGTAGGTTCCATAATCTTATCTACTGATTATCAAAAGAACTAGGCTTATAGCCAAAAACATCATATCCAGAAAAATTATCTATGAAAATGAATAAGAAAAAAAATAATTCAATGAAATTACAGATTTTCAGGATTTTCAGTTAACCAGACCTGAACTTAAGTAGGATATTTAACATATAAGAACCAGTATCAAAGATCAGTTTCAAGGAACTCAACATGGATAAATTGGTTTTTGTTTGCTTTTTGTTTTTTATTTTATTTTATTTTATTTTATTTTTTATTTGTACGTGGGAAATGTATACCATATGTTTAAGACTGATATCAACAATAAGATAGTTGAAAGAGTTTGGGGCAGAGTTAAGGTAAAAATAATAATTATGTTATACAAATGAGATGAAGAAGAAGAATAGACACAGAAAGATTAGCGGGGGAAGAGGAATCATAATTCTGAAAACCTATTCACATTGAGAATGGGTTAAATAGGCAAAAATATATAGACCATTAAAGGTATAGCACTCTCCAAAATCTATAAAGAAATAAAGAGAAAGGGAAAAGGATACTTGGATGAAGAAGTAAAGGGTAAGGAAAGAAGAGAAGGGAGGGATTCATGAGTGGGACGGAGAGTTTCATGGGTGGGGAGAGGTTAAGTAATAGCAAGGCAACTTAAGAAGTAGAATAAAATCAAAGAAACAGCAGGGATAGCAAAGATTGTGTGTGTGTGTGTGTGTGTGTGTGTGTGTGTGTGTGTGTGTGTGTGTGTGTGTGTGTAGGTGGGGAGACAGTTTGTGTGTATGAATGTGTATGTATATATCTATATATGTATAATAAATACATCTTTTCTTACGTATAGTCCACTTATGTGGTGGAGATGAAAGGAAGAAAAAAGAATAAAATTTAAAAAGGTGTATAGCAAAGAGCAAAAGGGCAATTTACAAGGAAGTAAAGAAAAGATGGATACTCATGAATATAATTTCTTCTACTAATATATATATATATATGTATATATATTATATATATAAGTATAAATTATATATATATATACATATATATATATATATATATAATACACACACATATATAGTTTCTTGAACTGGTAATTTGTTATATATTTTGAATCCTCTGATTCTGCTGGGCACATGACAATGTTTTCTTTTGTATTCCTTTTCTGTTTTTCTTTTTTTCTTATTGCTTTTTAATAAAATTTAAAAATTAAAATTAAAAAAGGAAAAAAAAGTATATTCTCATGTGGCTTTTCTTCTTACATGTATATTTTAGGTTTTTTAGATTCAGCTTGTGAAACTTGGCCCAACTTTCTGTTCTTTACAAAGGAGGTTGGTCATGTTTGAATCCATTTTCCTTTGAAGGTCACAATGCATATTTTACATCCCTGGGAGCACCATGGTCTTGATGTAAGCATACAGAGAAAAGAGGAAATCTAAAAGAATGTGACAGTCAGCCAACTAGACTCTGCAAACCTGGAGCTCCATAGTGCCAGCAGCCCTCTAAACCAGACCTGACCAAGGCTAGAAATCACAAGGAAGGCACTGAATTATCTTGAATTCTTGTGACTGTTCCCCATGGTGATCTCCTGAAAAGGAAAGAGGAAAATTTCTTTGTTTGCATGCTAAAGGCCACTGTTCTTCCTACATGCTGGAGAATTCTCAGGTTCCCTATTTGTTCTACTGACTGGACATTTCTGAAATAGAAGCACTATCGGATAGATCAGATTGTTGGAAAAATCGTTGGGACCAAAGTGACTCAACAAATACATTTCATCACATTGACCCTGTACCAATGGTCACCTGATGTGGATAATACTCTAGGAAAGGCAATTGTGAAAGAGACCCTTCAAGGCTGCTCATGATTTCTGCTCTGTTCTACTCTGCTCATAATGCAGACTGGCTGCTCATTCTGCTCCCAGGACTGCAACAAATCCACAAGATGGTAGATTGTTTGATATGGGACAGCAGAACTAAGACTAAACAAGGGGCTACCCATGGAAACTCAACTGAGTTCCAAAGGGGATGGGAGAAGAGGCAGGGCACAATATATAACTCTTGACAGAAGACAGAAGGACAGGGAGAGACAACAATAAGGAAAAAAGAGCTATTATAGGAAATAAAAGAGTAAAGAAAAATCAAAAGGAGAGAGGAGGAAAGAGAAAGAGAGAAAAGAAAAGGAGAAAAGAGAAGGGGGTGAGACAGAGAGGAGAGAATGAGAGAGGTAGAGACAAGAGGGAAAAAGACAGAGAGAGAGAGACACAACACACACACACACACAAAGAGAAACGGAAGGAGGGAGGGAGGGAGGGAGAGAGAGAAGAGAGAGAGAGAGAGAGAGAGAGAGAGAGAGAGAGAGAGAGAGAGAGAGAGAGAGAGAGAGAGAGAGAGAGTGTACAAACATAGGAACAAAGATTATTTGAAAAACTAATCCTCATATCTTTTTAAGGAAAACCCGGGACAAACTCAAACTCAGGAAATGTGTGTATGTGGGGGGGATTTTTCTGTACAGTAATACACACACACACACACACACACACACACACACACACACATATATATATATGTACATATACATATATATGTGTGTATTCATGAATATTGGACTCATATTTATATTAACCCTTTTTATATAATCTATAATTTACTTAATAAAACTTAAAAAATGAACAACAAAATTTTTATAAAAGTGAATGTCACAACAACCATCAAATTTCAGGAGTTCTCCAGGTCTGCAGAGACAAGATTGGAAGCAGGATCTGAGCTTGACAGAATTTGGAGGGCTAAAGAGATTCCAATTGTTATTTCAAAAGTTAAGGGATAGCCTTGGCATTTTACAGCATTCTACTCTAACCAGCTGGGCTGGGTATATCACCAGGCACAGAAAAGGTCCTTTACTGAGCCCCTGTATGATCTTGGGCAAGTCACTTAAATATTCCTGAATTTCAGCCGATTCGACTATAAAATGACCGGTTGACACTGATATCCTTTAGATTTAGGATTCTATGTTTCTGTTATAATGGGTGAATGCAGTAGTACCTTCTATCTTTGTCACAGAGTGGCAAAACACTTCTTCACTCTGGTCTTTCTGCTTCAACCCAACCTACTCACACTGCTAGATCTAAGTTCCAAAGAGTTTGCACTCAAACTTTGTCAAGATCCTAAGGATAAGCATCTTCCAAAGGATTATATTTCTTACTCATCAATTTTTGTTTTCAACCTCTCAAAGACTTGTTTCCATTTCACAAAACCAGCTATTCATAATAATGATACTTTTAGATATTAAACATTAACCTAATCATTTCCTTAATAATAAATATAGTAAAATAAATAATAAATGATAAAATAATAATGCTCATATCTTGAAGTAAACATGAGAATTTCAAATTTCATAATGCACAGATTAATCTATGTAGTGTCACTAAAGAAAAAGAAGCGAATGTACAGGACAGGACAATCAAGACTGCCAAAAGGGAGGTAAAAAAATGATGAGGGTTTAAAGCACCGGACTATTGGGTTTGGACAATAAGACATCATTGGTAACTTTGGAAAGAGCATCTTCCAATTATTATTGCTATCATCATCATCATCATCATCGTCGTCATCGTATATTAAACATTAAACCTAATCATTTCCTTAATAATAAATATAATAATAAAATAAATAATACATGATAAAATAATAATGCTCATATCTTGAAGTAAACATGAGAATTTCAAATTTCATAGTGCACAGATTAATCTATGTAGTGTCACTAAAGAAAAAGAAGCGAATGTACAGGATAGGACAATCAAGACTGCCAAAAGGGAGGTAAAAAATGATGAGGGTTTAAAGCACCGGACTATTGGGTTTGGACAATAAGATATCATTGGTAACTTTGGAAAGAGCATCTTCCAATTATTATTGCTATCATCATCATCATCATCATCGTCATCATCGTCGTTATCGTTGTCGTCGACGTCATTTTGCTAACTAGTACAGAGCTGTCATTTCTTCTGCCAGAAGATTGTAAACTCTCTCAGTGAACACTAAATTAAACATTCCAGAAACAAAATTCTTGTATCCCATCTTCGGTTTATGATCCTTTTTCGTTTGAGAATTTTTTAAACTTGATCCCAGGTATAGATGTATATAAAATCGGCCTACAAATCAAACATTCACTGATGATAAATCCTAATTTTATAATCTCCACATTCAGTTATGGGAGACCACATAGAATCACAGACCATAGTTTAAGAAGCTTTGCAGGCGGGGGCAGCTAGATGGTGCAGTGGATAGAGCACCAGCCCTGAATTCAGGAGGACCCTAGTTCAAATCTGGTCTCAGACACTTAATACTTCCTAGCTGTGTGACCCTGGGCAAGTCACTTAACCCCAGCCTCAGAAAAAGAAAAAAAAAAAAAAGAAGCAGCTTTGCAGGAGACCATATATCTTAGGTCCTTCAATGACTATTTAGATATCCTGGTTTCAAAAGCCATGCTAAGGTACCCTCCACCGGACAAATTTGTCGAGAAATTCTAAGATGTGTACAGCTCTTCCGATACAGGATTAGAGATTTTCTGGGCAAAGTGGGGGTGACTCTTAGGGATCTTGCCAAATTGAAGAGATGCCATGGTCACTCCAAGAAATGTTGTTCGCAAAGGTAAGAAATGAGGTCTGAACAGATCTGACAAATAATTCCTTGAGAACAGTAGAGAGAGATGAATCTTAAAATCTCTGGTCCAATACTGCGACTTTTTCTCCCCTCTCTGAGGCCCCTTTCTGCGGCCCCTCTCCAAGGCCTCATGATTGTTCTAAAGCATGAGGATGGCAAACTGTCTCCATAAAGTATTGGGAAAGAGGATGTGCATCCCTATTCCCTGTTAGTCATTACCAAAGGAGGACCCTCAGCACGCGGTTTAAGCCCTTGTGGTAGCTTTGTTATGTCTATACAGTGGGTTTCCAAACCTATTGAATGAGCTTTTTTTTTGTTTTGTTTTGTTTTTGTTGTTATTGTGATTTATTTGTGTTCCTTAATTGAAACAAAATGGCACAGACTCTGCAGTGATGGTACCAAGCCCAACAGCCCCGTAATAACAAGCAGCAGCCTTTTCTTTTCTTTTGTTATGGGGGCTGAGAGAACCCTCTTCTCAGCCCTGTCCTAAGGGCCTTGTTATATTAGGCAGGAATCAAGCACCAGGTGATAGTTTGGTCCATGCTTTGATTTGAATCCCTGAGATCCTCTGGAAACCAAAACAGGCCTTTTCTTGTTCCTTTTCCCCTTAAAACCATGACTGTGCCTCCTGGTTTCTAAGACCAGCTAAAGAGAAACAGAGCGAGGAACAATGAAATTCTGCCCGGCTATTCGAGGCCGCTTTCCGGTTTCAATCCAGAGGAACAGTAGTTGGGCCCCATTTAGGGATATACTGCTCAGGGAAACAATAGTTGCAGAGTCCGAGGATTAGGAAGATATTAATGTAATCATAAACAGGAGGCTGGGTAATTGTTTCAATTGTGTTGTATTCGGGGGCTTTAAACCATAGGAGGAAAAATGTGGCTCACTTCTATGCCTGACCATAAATCTGGAAGGCAAGCTTTCCATGTTTTCAGAGACCCAGCTGGAAACACAATGAATCTTTTCATTCCCGCCCCTGGAAGCTCTGTCGTGGCCGTAGATCTCAAGGTGAAGTTCAAGAAGAACGTTTTCGATGACCTGGGGAGGGGAGATCATGTAATCCTATAAAAGGAAGCTTTCTTGATGGGGGCTCCTTCACCCTTTGATCAGGCCCCTTCAGAGAAGAGCCTTCTCACTTCTACTGGTGCAGGTTGGGGTTGAAAACCACCTCCCCAAGTCAGGTGTCCATGGTTAGTGTATCCAGGATGCTAAACCAGATACCCAATCCAAATTGAGGAAAGACAAAGGGCGATTGTGACCAAATCAATGCTGCCTTCTCTGCCCTTCTTTGCAGTTCCTCCCTCTCTTTGTCTCCCAGTTCCCCGCTTTGCTAAGCCCTCCAGCAGCTGACAAACAGGGCCTAAAACTGAAGACAATCTGCAAAGGTCAAGCGTAATTTTACTGGAACTCTTCCTGAAAGAAGAACCCAGGCATCTTGCCTGGCAGGCTAGGGGGAAGGGAGAGAAACAAAGCCCCCAAGGAGGGGGAAGCATTTTTCTCTCCACCTGAATTATTTTGGAACCTCTGGGACATGCTTGCAAAGGGACCTTCCAGCCACTATGTCAACGGGCTGGCTCTGGCAATCACACCTTTGGTTTTTCTTAAAAACTAAATATATTGCCTCGTTTGGGCAGACTTCGGAGTTTCTTATGCAATCCTCTTATTCTATGAAATTCTGGTTTTTGTGGATTTCCCAAAGACTTGGTTTTCCAAGTCCTGGAGGCAAGATAAAGTAAAATATTTGAAATCTTAAAAGAACAAAAGAAAATGAAGAAAATCAGCCGTGAAAGGACAGTAATCCCAACAAGGAAGAGAAGCAAAGAGGAAGGTTAACAAAGAGGGAAAACATGATCCATCTCTGTTAAGCCAACTTTTCAATGTAGGGCTCTCAAAGTTAATTTCCAAGCCTAATTGGGAGCTAGAGTTATTGTGATCACTATAGAGAAATCCAATAAAGCTGTCAAAGGCCTTCATTATAAAAGGCTTCGTGGTTGGAGGGATTTCATCTCGTTTGTCTGTGGCTGCCCTGCCTTTGGTCAGCAGGATCAGGGTGTT
Organism: Sminthopsis crassicaudata; assembly: GCF_048593235.1. NCBI lineage: Eukaryota > Metazoa > Chordata > Mammalia > Dasyuromorphia > Dasyuridae > Sminthopsis > Sminthopsis crassicaudata. The sequence continues at coordinate 751,784,309 of NC_133617.1, read as the reverse complement.
TGAATGATTGTTTCTTTGGCTACTGCAGCTCCTGGCCTCAACTACGAGCATTTTTCAACAACCTGAGAGGAAGGGACTCAGGTCCATTGACCCTCCCCATTCCTGAAGATAGAAATCTACTGAGAAGAGAACACCTATTATCTCCCCCTCACTTCTCTCCTTGGTGAGTAACCAGATCCTTGCAGTTCCCCCCAAAAAACTATTTCAGCTTGGGCACACGTGATCCAGTCTTTCTCTTTTTTTGTGGCTAGCAATGGATACTTCTTAAAACAAGATAGATTGTCTTTTTTTGTAACTCCTGAATTTAAATCCCATCATTCAGATAGCATTAGGTTTGTTGGCATAAAACGGCTGGCACATCAGGACTGGGGGAGGTGCCAGGTCAGGGGAATGAAGATCAAATCCCATGACATAGAGAGGGAAACAATAAAAAGACCTCAAAGTCTGCATCTCAGCTTTTTTATTTGGGGACACAGAGAAAGATGAGAATGAGTTACTGTGGAAATGAGCACTGGGGTGAGAGGAAGAAATGTCCAGGTTTTTTGTTGTTGTTGTTGTTTTGTTTTGTTTTGTTTTTTAACCCTCTATCCATAGTTGGTTTGTTTATTTTATTTTTTTCTTCTGCTAAAGAGAATAGCCCTGCCACTAAAAATGACAGGACAGAAAAGATTAAACTGCAGCTGACATCCAAGATAATTAAAGCAATAGCAATAGAACATCTAACTGTGCTCTATGAATTTGTCACATGACCCATTTGGACTACATCTTTGAGTCCTGAAAAACTGGCAGATGTGATGATGGAGTCATTGACTACACCTGAATGGTCTCGGAAAACTGGAAAGATACCCTAAGAACCCCAACCTAATCCATTTTCCATTCAGCCATTAAAGTGATATTCCTAAAATCCTCTCTCTTGTTTTGTCTATCTCTCTATCTCTCTGTATCTATCTCTCTGTGTGTCTCTGTCTCTCTATGGCTTCCTTAATTTCAACCAAAATCCCACTTTCTACAAGTAGGCAATTCCTCTGAATTCTAGTAGCTTCCCTCTGTTAATTATCTCCTATTTATATTCTAGACCATTGGTCCTCAAACTTTGTAAATAAGGGGCCAGTTCACTGTCCCTCAGACTGTTGGAGGGCCGGACTATAGTAAAAACAAAAACTCACACTCTGTCAATGCCTCTCAGCCCATTTGCCATAACCCGGCGGGCCACATAAACGTCCTCAGCGGGCCACATGTGGCCCCCGAGCTGTAGTTTGAGAACCCTTGCTCTGGACCCTGATTTAAATATATATATTTGTTTGCATGTTGTCCCTCCAGTAGATTGTCAACTCATTGAGGGCAGCCATTGTCTTTTATCCCCCTTCCTTTTTTAGTATCTCCAATACTTAGCACAGTGCTTGGTTCATAGTAGGCACTTAAATGTTCATTAAATGAAGGTACTGTGTGCTAAGGAATTTATAAATATCCCATTTGATCCTCATAACAATCCTGGAAGGTAGTTGCTATTGTTACACCCATTTTCCAAATAAGGAAACTGAGTCAAAAAAGATTAAGGATTTGCCAGGGTCATATCTAGTAAGTGCCTGAGTATAGCTTTCTTTCTGACTGTAGGCTCAGCTCTAATCATCCCACCACCTAGTTTGCAAAGATCTGGGAAGGAAAGCCATGGTTTTAAAAGGTCGAGCAGCTTCATCAAGAACAGGCTATGGCACACAATTCATACCTTACTATTTTAGGCAGCAACTTCAGGACAACAACCCAGCAAGATGGTTATTAATGAAAATATTCTAGCTGATAAGGAAAGCCTGGATACTATACTATGTGGTGACATTTTAAAGTAAATAAACTCCATTCCCTAGTGTACCAAATATCTTCCCTTCTTTTGCACTCCTACTTTTCAGTTCCCTTTTTTTTTGTGTAAGGACTCTCTTTTGCCTAAGTGCTAAGCACTGTGCCTGACACATAGTAGGTTCTTAATCAATGTTTCTTGATTGAAATAGTTATTTCTGATTTCTTATTGTAATTCATTGTATTGGACATTACTCCCACATTTTTGCCATCAGAAAATTGATTATCACCCTATCCATCTTTCTCTAAATCATTATAAAACATATTTTCCTCTATACTCTCGAGCTAGCTATGTTCTCCAGCATTTCTTGGATATATGCACATATATGCTTATATACCCATGCATACAGATATATAAGTATGGGTATACATATTCATGCATACATGTGCATGGATATGTATATATAACACATACATGCATGCCCATTTTTTTAACTGAACTTGTTTCCCATCCTCCATTGCTTTTTAAATGGGCCTTTCAAATCGGATGCTCCAGAGACATCTTAAACTCAACATGTGCCAAGATTGGCTTCTTCTCTTTGCCCCTAAGCCCTTCTCTTTGTTGTTTGCATTGTAGATGATACAATCCTTCCTCAATATCAACTACATGCCTTGTCATGAAGTCACATGTCCAGGTGATAAGTCTTGATATTGCAATATCTCTTACATCTGACACAAATCCTCTATTCCCAAAACCAATGGACAAAGCAAAGGGTTTTAATGGGAGAGAGAGCATAGAACTAGAAATAAAAATGGAATAGTTTCTACGTAATCCTGAGAATTATTCTCTCACAAATAAACTTTCACAGAAATCAGGTACAAATGATGAACAGATACCCAGTGACTCCACAAAAAAAAGTCACATCCAAGGAAGCTATGTGGCCATAGAACATGACTGAGTTTCTCACTTCTTCAGTGATATACACCTACCAGAAGTGTTTTTTGATGATGTCATTATAGTGTTGTCTCCTGCACCTTCTACTAGAAATGTATCATACTCGTACTTGATCTTATTCTTCATTATTCCATTAAAGTCATCACATCTCCCAGATACTCCCTCAGAAATACCGTCTGCCTTTTTAGCTGGTCTTCAGCTGATCCATTGTCTTCTCAGATACCCAGTATTTTGCCTATTATCTATTGGGGTTGCCATGATTAGTAAGTCTCTCTCTTTTAGTCAGGGGGCACAAGTTCATACGTCAACTATTTTAACTATTTCCACTGTCCACTGGGGATTAAAGAGTAGATTGTGCTTTTTAAGCTGCTCCTCTTCTAGGGAAATTTGTAATATTTTCTGCTACATCTTTCATTTCAGATCCCAGTTATAGTATTTCACTGGGATGCTGTTTTCAACAGCAACTGCTAATTTTCCCATCATACATTGGTAGAATATTTTGGTTGCCAGTGAGCCTCTCCCCAAAAAGGGAGTACCACGACCCTTTTTCAGCCAAAACATTCTCTCTCTCTCTCTCTCTCTCTCTCTCTCTCTCTCTCTCTCTGTATATATATGTATGTATGTAGCCACACAATGTGTGTGTGTGTGTTTGAGTAATATACACCAAACAGGATGTACCAAAATATAATGGATTACATTAGGTTAAGATTACATTAATTCTCTAAAATGCTCTCTTCTCTAGCTCCCTCAATTTAACTCTTTTCTGAGTTATGATAAGAAATCCATTTTAGTTCTTCATTCTTATCATATTTATTTTTTAGCATAGTTCCTGGGAAACATTTCTAAATGTTTATTCCCTTCCCTTCCTTCCCTATCATATAAATGTAAAAAGTGTGAGAATTTACAAAACTCTATCCTTTATAATATTTTACCTCATTTGATCATCTCCAAATCTTCTGAGGGGAGATGGGACCAGTGATTATCATCATCAATAGTAATAGCAATAGCATCAGTAGCACCAATAGTATTAGTCCTAGCAGCAGTAGTAGTACTACTACTAATAGTAGTGATAGTTCTAATTTTAAAAGGAGAAAGCTGAGAGTTTGAGTGCCTGCCCCAGAAGTCATGTCCAGGCAGTAATGGAAAACAGGATAAAATTAGCTTCTCTTTGCTCCTAGATGAGAGGAGTTCTGGTTTTTCTCCTCCAAACATACCAGTAGGACTATTAAAGGAGGTAACAAAATAAAAGGTCATTTTTTTTGGGGGGGGAGATGGGAGTCCTGCATGGGGGAAAGCATGGCGTGACCTTTCCATGTGCTGCTGCTATTCTTTTCACTGGGATAGCCGTCAAGTTGCTCTGAGCTCAGGGCTGCAAAAGAAAGTGTCTGAAAACTTTAGGTTTGATGCTCGTTGGCCTAGAAAGCAATCTTTGTGGATGGCAGACGTTAGCATCGCATTTGCATGTCATTATTCAGGAACTCAGATGTGTCTTGTTTAAGAGAAATCCCATTCCTGTCTTTCCTAATTTCTTTTTTCATTGAAATGCTGAAGCCACAGATTGGCCGAGTCTCTTCCATTCAGAACGTAGGTTCTTCTATGGAGCCCAGAGTAAAGAAGCCAACTGTGTAGAATCTCATTGTCCCTGCATTGTCCCTGTGGTCAAAGGTTCTCGATTGCCCAGGATAGGCCTGGAATGAGAGCTCCCCATCTTGGTTAGATGTACATGGCCCAGTTTCTAGAGAGTGCCTTTCATGAACCTATTTCTTGGATAGCACTGAAGGGCAGCCCACCCTTCCTTCAATCCCAGCTACCATTTTGGTTCCTGGACGATAGTGAATCTCTTTTCTCCCAACCCTGCAGCTCACTTGATTGGCTTTTGTCTGAGGGGAAATGTTCCCAGTTCCACGGAAAGCTTGCCTTTGTCTCTAACAACAAAGGAGAGATACGAGCTTACACAATTTGTAAGAATCCTTAAGGGGGGCATTCCTGAAAGTTTGCCACCTCAGATCAATTACTGAGTGATTCCAGGAAGGGAGGGCAAGAGGGGGCCGGGACAATAGGCAGTGACCCCAGAGAAACAATGCTTCTTCTACATTATCAGCTGGGAAACCAGTCTGAGAGAGCCAGGGCTGGGATTTAGGGTTTCCCTGGAAATTCCAGCTGTACCACCCCAACACCATCTAGATTTACTGGATTTCTCCACAGAACAGAAGACACCCTTGAAGGCTTCATTAATTGCTGTTTTTCTTCATGTTTTCAATGAACCCATTCCTGTGAATAGTGTTGATTACAAGGCTATAAATGCCAGGAAAGAATTAGTGTGCTGAGCTGCCCCCCCCATCCTCCCCACCCAGTTCCCCAAGTTCTGCAACACAATTCTAGGGCAGACAATTTCTAATGCCTTTAAAAGCTGGAAAATCCAACTCCTCCCATGTAGGAGCTTCACTTAGAAATATGAAAAGGTAGCAAGAGGCCTTAAGAAGAATAACCTTTGTTATTGACTAGCTCTGAAAAAGTAAAATCAGAATCTGGCCTGTGGCAGGGCAGGGGAGGGGGAAGAGAGGAAAATAAAATGACAGCATAAAAAGGACAGAAGGGTGATGTAGTGGTGATTGATTTCTTTCATCTGGTAATTTGGAATTCTCAATCACTTCTGCAAATAGGTAGGAATCATCTGCTATGTGCTAGAGACTGTACTGGGTACTGCGGGGATAAAAGAGAAAAACAAAACAGTCCTTTCCTCCGGAAGCTTCCATTCTCCTTGGGGGAGGGACACATAAAATAAAGAAATAGGATATATAGAGTAAATTGCAAGGGTGAATAAGCCACTCTCAACTTAGGGGATCAGGAAAGATGTCATGGAGGAGGCAAATCTTGACCCAAGCCTTGAAATCCCAGTCCTCAAGTTAAAGAGAAAGTGAATCCTGAAAATGGGGCACTGCCTGTACAAAGGGATGGAGGTGGGAAATGAAATATATACAGGGAACAACTTTGATTAGGAATCATGTAAGAGAATAGTGAAATATGATGACTCCTGCCCTGGCATGTACGCCATGTCCATTCCAAAAGACTACATGTCAAAACTTTTTTCTTGGACACAGCTTTAATTAGCAAAGAAAAGCTTCTAGGACAAATCATCATTCATTGGCACTTTCAAGACTTTCCAGTAGTAATCCAACATACTTTGAGTTTGTACTTGCAGAGAAAGGAAGAAAAAAAGGAAGGAAGAAAGAGAGAGAAAGAAGGAGGGAGGGACGGAAGGAGAGAGGGAGGAAGGAAGGAAAGAAGGGAGGGAGGAAAGGAGGGAGAGAGAGAGAGGAAGTAAGGAAGGAAAGAAAGAAGAAAGGGAGGAAGGAAGGAACGAAGGAAGAAAGGAAGGAAAAAAGAAAAGAAGGAAGAAGGGAAGAAAGAAAGAAAAAAAGAAGAATAAAAAAAAAGGAATGAAGGAAGAAGAGAAAAAGGCTTAATCCCAAGGCATGTTTGACAAGAGTGACTGTTGAGTACTTGGTGATCTCAGCCAGATTCTATTTGGCATCATGGGCCATACTATGCTGTTCTCCTCAGTGTCCTGCATAGTTTAAATTGGATAAAGTGTTAACTCCTGGCTCAGAATTGTGGTTTGTTGAGACATTCAACTACAGAACTGCTTCGGTCTATCCCAAATCAGCTGGGAAATTCATAAAACAAAAATCAGCAGGGTCCTGAGTTTGACATAGGAGCAATCAAAGATTGGCTTTTACTCAATTCCTCCATTCCTCCTCCGCCCCAAACGACTCCAGAAGAGTTGGATGTCTAGAGTGGACTGGCTGGCTTTCTCCCTTTGCATGGCAGATGTGATTCACTAGGTTATGTGTGAGAAGCCACGGGCAAGAGGGAAGGGAAACTGCCTTATCATTGAGAAGTAGAAATGCGCCAGCGTCTGTCTTCCTTTGCAGACCCTCTTTCGTCCTCGAAGCTATCTGCCTGCAGATAGAACCCTGAGCTCACTCCCTGGGCACGAAGCCAAGGGTTTTCTTTATTATTTTTTCTTGGCTAGCTGCCCAGACCCTTCAGATTATCAATTTAACCTGTACATGCGTCTCTCACGCATCTTGGAAAGTAATTTGAGTTAGCGTGTGTGCTGTTGGTCTTGTATCGAGATGAATTGACAATGGGTTCTACAACAGCTCAGGTGAAGACCTGGTCCCTATCTTCACAGAGAGGACACCTGCTTGACTCCACGTCTTACCTCCATGCTTCCATTTCTCAGGGAGGTAGAAAATACCAAGGAGGAAACACAAGAGAGATTCTGTGAACTCCTAGTCAAAACCACGTTATAACTCCCTTTCTTTTTCAGCAAGGTTGACCAATACACTCTCCTGGATTGTGTGTGTGGGAAAAAAGACTTCTACTTAGCAAGAACACCAACTAGATCAGTCAAGGGGCAATATGAAAGAGAGTAGTAGCTCAATCCTGATTCATTCAGCCAATGTTAAAACAATATGGACACCATCCAGGAAAGAAAGAAAAAAGCCAAGTAGTTATTCAATAACAAAGATATTGGCTTTTCCTCTAATTCTAATGAGGACAGAAGAAACTGGAAGTGACAGAGACATGAGGAAGCCTTGATGTGAGTACTCTCTCAGTGAGTGATTCGACAAGGAAATGGATTGCCAAGGAAAGCCATGGAATATCCCTTTCTAGAAATCTTTCCAAAAATATCTAGATCCCAGCTGTCTACATTTCCATGTGACAGGGAAGGGATCAGCCCACCTTCCTAAGGTTCTTCTTAGCATTATCTTTGTACAGTGTTGTTAAGAAACTACACTTAGCTCAGATAATTTTACATTGATGCCTGCCTACTGCTCAGAAAAACTTTGACAACTTTTAAATATCAGTTTCTTAAATAAGGCTAAAACATTAAAGAAGTTTGGGAGGGCCTTTGAAAATGAATTGGACCTGAGCCTCTAGCGATGTATATATACATATATATCTATATATCTATATTTATATAGATATAGAGAGATATAGATATAGATATGGATATAGATATAGATATAATATATACATAGACAGATATAGATATTTATATATACTGATCTCTAGAAAGGAGAAAGATGGAGTTTTTTTTAAGGTTGTTTTTTAAATATAGTATAGCACAAAATCTGGAATAAGTCTCCCAGGATCCCACTAGAATTTGAATCCCTAGAGATCAGCTGCTCAGGCTCTTTAATTTTATGGTAGATTATGCTGACATTGGATTTGCACTGTTTTTTTAAGGTTGTCATTACTTTCTTTTATAAGCCCCTATACAGTATTATCCCTCTCCATTATCAGCCAGTCAGACTCAATTAAGTTTTAGAAAGGGATATTTACTGATGTTTTATAATGAGAATAATTGGTACAATATCATTTCCTCAAAATATTAGAGCATGCGCTTTTTTTTTTTTTCACATACAAAGTCACCATGGAGATAAAAACTCAACCTTAGGAAGCATATATCATAAAGATATAGCTCATAATTCCTGGCTTCTGGAAGTCCTTTTCTAGTTTGTAGATAATCTATGATATATCTTCTGGTTTCCAAGGGTCACTGGCCTTGTAATGTCTTATAGATGCTTATCCCCGGGGTATATTTGTTGCCCTTATCCTAGATGCTCATCTGCTACTATTCTTGGGACACTTCTGTGAATCTTGACAGGAATTTTACATTTTCTATCCTTTTGAAGCACACTAGGTGAACCTCTGGTCAAAAGGGGGTGGGAGAAAGTGACTTTTCCCTCACTCCTTTCTATAGGATTGTGTTTCAGAGGCTTGGCTGGAGCCATATTAACTTGAGGCTTGTCTGCTATTAGAACGCCAGATTCTGAACTAGCATATACTTATATTTAATCCCCAAAAGACTTCACTGATTTGCTCAGTCAACTACAAGCCATATCCTGTGTGGCCCATGGGCTTCCATTCAATGATTCTAGTGCTCTCCATCTTCCAAAGTGATGAAGGTCTTGTCCAGTCTATTTGGAGATTTTGAGAGATTGCTTCTGTAGCACAGACAATTTCATCTGATGGGAAAATCGTGGCAGAGAACATCTGACCAATGATATTAGTTGGGGTTGGTAGCTGTGGCCTCAGAGTCAATACTACCATGGGAGCCAGGCTCCTTATAGTCTCTTCCACTATGTACTAGTTGGGAGAGAGCATAAGGAACGGAGGGTCAGTGCTTGTGCTTCTGGTCCCTTTGTGTCCAGCTTTAAGGTCCCTCTGTATCAGTCATTTCCTTCTTGCATATTGACCATGGAATTCCTCAAGAGTTCAAGTAGTTCAGTGTGCAATTAGTTAACTCTCAAGTCATCTCCCTCTTGAAAAAGTGATGCTGTCTAATATGGTCTCAGATTCCTTCTGTTGCCTAAATTAGTGTGAGAAACAACTCATGGGAAGGCTAAGCATGGAAAGTCAAAAATCCTGGCTCTAGTCCAAAGGGGTTTTCCTCTTTATCCTGGGCACTTATCTTTGTTATTATGTGTTGGAAGCTGCTTGGGCTCTTTAATTTTATGGTAGATTATGCTGACATTGGATTTGCACTGTTTTCATGAGTTTTGAATATCAGATTCTTATGGTGGTAGTAGACAGCAGACTAGAGATATACACATATGTGTATGTTTGACTGAATAATGCTGAATAACACTTAGCAGAGAGCCTGGCACACAGCAGGCATTTAATAACTGTTTATTGGCTACTGCTGGCTTTGGAGTTAGGGAAGCTGGATTGAAATTCGAGTTCTGCTGCTTACAACCTCTATAAGCTTAGGTAAAACACTTGACCTGTTTAGCCTCAGGTTCTTTTTCCAAATAAGGGGAGTGTCAAGCTAGATTGACTCCAAAATCCCTTCTGGCAGTACATCTAGGATCCCATGAGCAAAGTAGAATGGTTTACTGATACAGGTCATGACTTCTTCCTCCTTGGAGATCTTCAAGCAGAGTTTGAATCTTAGATGATTCCTTTAGATTTGTTTATGGGGCTCATCAGCCATTGTTGTCCTTAAAATCTCTCTCTAAATCCTTGATCCTAAATCTTTAGTAATAAGAGCAAAATGCAGTTCTGAAAAGTAGGTTTGGGGGCACATGCCTAAAAATATCTTTCATCTCGATAAAGTTCCATTTACTTTTCAAATTCCTGGTCCTCTGTGCATATTTCCACCCCCATAAGATGTTTCCACCAAAGGGTTTGCCAATTGTTTACATTTTAGGGACACTTTGATTTCTTGGCCTCTTGGAACATGCTCCACGAAGAGCTCACGAGGTTTTAATCTCAGTGATTTCAACCACAAATTGGTGCCGGAGGAACAAGATACACTGGGAGGCTCTCCAGCCTGGAATGACAAAACTTCTTAAAGGAGCCTGGATAAGCATGAAAACAGAAGCCATGGCTTCTGAAAGAGAAATTGTAGCATTATGACCTCCATGAGGAAAGGGATTTCATGAAAAGAACAATATAATAAGCATTTCCTTTCATTTCCTTACATTCTTGTTTCCCATATCATCCAGCTAGAAATGAAGGAAGGAGAAGTGAAGACATAATGAGGATGCTGTTGTCTTGTGGTTATTGTCATTGTTGTTATTATTTTCCAAAGACCAAAGAAATCTCATCTTAATTTTATCAGGATGATTATAGAAAGCTATTTTGATGTTCATATTGAAGGAGCAGGGTCTTTTAACTTTGCTGAGCTTTATTATTTGTGAGTTAAGGACTCTACATTTGCTGAGGGGACTTCTATGGTTTTCCCAGGATCACCACAGATTCTCAGAAATCTGGACATAATTTTATGTTATTTTCCCCCTAAACCAAGCATAAAGTTACTTCTACATGGGCTACTTTGGATGATACCAAAGATTACTATCCCTAAGGATGTCATTAATAATGGATTTATTCCTCATTGGACCTCAAGCAGCTTGCTGGAAAGTGCTTAGAAGACAAAAGAACTCTAGTACATATTGAGTTACTCCAAAATGAGCCTCAAATGGATGATGGAAACATTGCATCATGGGGGCTCTTCACAACACAGCAGGATTGGTTGAAATAATCCCAGAATCTCAGAGTTGCCAAGAATCATCTGGTCAAAGCCATACTTAAAAAAGCATACTGGGTACAGTACATCTTAAAAACAGTTTCATTGTTTCTGGAAGACCTCAGATTTGGGGGGGGCAGGAAAGGAGTCATTTGGTAAGATCATTCTACTTTGGGATGACTCCAATATTTTGTTCTCCCTTCTCTTGACATTGAGCTTATTACATTTATCTCATGATGTCATCATTCACCTATTATTCTTGTTTTGTACTTTGGGGCCAAATTGAACAAGCCCATTCTATCCTCTTTCACATGATAGCCACTCCCATACACATACACAGCTAACATATCTCTCCTTAATATTTTTTGACAGGTTTCTTCTTTTGGAATAAACTAGTGAGCCATCACCATGCTGGATTCCTTTTTAGAGAATCTGAATATGTTCTAGTGAAGACCTGACCAGCAATAGAATTCACTCTTAAATCATGAAACAAAATAAATCCTTTAGGTCAAGTAATTATTCTTTGTAATTAGTCTCCTTAGTTCCTACTCACACTTGATAGATGAAGGGAAGGACGGAACCAGGGAGAAAGAGACATAAAGAGAAAAAGACAGAATCAGACACACACACACACACACAGGCAGAAAGAGAGACAAAGACAGAGAGACAGAGAATGTTGTTGTTGATGAGGATGATGATGATGATGAGGAGGAGGAGGAGGAGGAGGAGGAGGAGGAGGAGGAGGAGGAGGAGGAGGAGGAGGAGGAGGAGGAGGAGGAGGAGACTGGAAAGATAGATAGTAGATAGAAAATTTACTAGGCATTTATAATTTGCCAGCCATTGAAGAGAACAAGGGAGTTTCTTTCTCCAAGGAGCTTACATTCATATAGAGAAAGGAAATGGATATGGTGAGAGAGCAGATCTAGAGAGTGAAAAGACTTAGGAATGAAATGACTTTCATTGATAACTTGGCCATCCAGGCTTCCTCAAAGCTTGTCACATGAACTTTCTATTTTCAGGATATTTTCAAAACATATGCATCTATAATTTTTCAACATTGACCCTTGCATAGCCTTGTGTTTTTCCTTTCTTCCCCCCCACTCTCTCCCCTAGATGGCAAACGATCCAATATACATTATACATGTTAAAATATATGTTAAATCCAATATGTGTAATCATATTTATACAATTCTCTTGTTGCACAAGAAAAATCAGATCAAAAAGAAAATAAAATGAATAAGAAAACAAAATGCAAACAACATCAAAAAGAATGAGAATGTTATGTTGTGATCCACATTCAGTTCCCACAATCCTCTCTCTGTGTGTAGATAGCTCTCTTCATCACTGAACAATTGGAATCGGTTTGAATCTTCTCATTGTTGAAGAGAGCCACATCCATCAGAATTGATTATCATATAATATTGATGTTTCTGTGTATAATGATCTCTTAGTTCTGCTCATTTCACTTAGCATCAGTTCATGTAAGTCTCCCCAGACCTCTCTAAAATCATCCTAATTCTTTTAATCTCTTTTTACTTCTCTTATTGCTGAAGCTAGCATTTCTAATATGATATTGAATAGTAATGTTGATAGTGGGTAATCTTGTTCCTTCCTGATCTTATTGGGAATGGTTCTAGTTTATCCCCATTACATATGATGCTTGCTGATGGTTTTTAAAGATGCTACTGATCAGTTTAAGAAAAAATCCATTTATTCCCAACTCTCTAGTGTTTTTAATAGCAATGGGTGTTGGATTTTATTAAATGTTTTTCTGCAACTATTGTTATAATCATATGATTTTTGTTAGTTTGGTTATTGATATGGTTGATTATGCTAATAGGAATGCATTCCTGGCATAAATCCTACTTGATCACAGTATATTATCCTGAGAATAAAAAGTTCAGACTTTTGACCTTGGTATTCAAGGTTTTATGAATTCTAATTCTTGGTTTTTTAGTCATCTCTCCTTCTGCCTCCCAAATGCTCCATACATCAGTGATCAGAACAGGTGTTTTCCTTTCCTACCTTTGGTTCCTTCTGTCTGAATGATTCTCAATGGAGCCCCAGAATGGCTTCTTTCCTTTGGAATATAAAAACAATGGAAAGAACAACCACCAGCTGTGTCCAATGAGAGCAAGAGATCAGAATGAAATGTATAAGTGAAATTTACATTCACAGTAATTGAGTATTCATCCAATGATTGGCACTCTTAGACTGGGTTTCATGGTCACTGACCATAAATGGAATATTGTTTCAGAAAGATGACTGTAATTCATATTGTTTCCACATAACCAACTCAATCATTTCAGGGTTCACCTAGGGGACATAAAGGAGAAATGGGTGCAGCAGATAGTTGCTTAGTGGGCCTATTGAAGGTAAACTTCAAATATAGAAAACAAAACATTTAGAGATGAAGAAGGAAAATACTTGCCACAGGAAAAAGAAGCTTATGCTAATGATATATATGCACCTTATTGCATACAAAATGGAATAATATGTGACAAGACTATAGAGTTAAGATGTCATACAAGGAGTTTGAACCTGATTTATTAGTCACTCGGAAGGGGTGAGCCATTTAGACTTCCTGTAGTTTCAAAAGGAATAAGACACAAACTTTTTTTTTTCATCTGCTTGGTGATGGCTAACTTTATAACTCTTAATCAATTGAAAAGAGAGCCTATTATGTGCCAGGTATTGAGGGGCAAAGATAAAAATGAAATAATCACTATGGAAGATAACCTCTAGAAGTTTAAATGAAATAATAATAATAATAAAATTGGCAGACTTGGGACACCCTTTGTTATAATGGAAAGAGTACTACATTTTTAGTTGCGGGATCTTTTGGGCAATTAATTTATTTAACTTTTCTGGTCCTCAGTTTCCCAAAATATAAAGTGAAATAGTTGGAATGGATGGCCTTGATAGATTCCTTTCATCTCTAAATGTATACTTCCATAAATTACTTCATTGCTTGTGTATTTTCTTTTCTTTTCTTTTATTTCATTATTTATTTACTTATTTCTTACTAAATACAGAAATTTGAAAGTCAAAACAGATCTGGTTGGTGCAATATGACTTTTTGTTTACATGAAAAACAGTATTTATATAAAAATCCCATAATAGTTCTTCCCAAACAACATTGTGATGAGTTATATAAATGATTTGAGGGGCACATGGCTCAAATTTCCCCTAAATACATAGGGTTTGGAATTTAGGGGTGATAGTTCTTGGGAAAACATGTTTTGGATTTCTTTGAACCTGAAACATTTGGAAAAAATAGTTTCAGATATTTGACAAACCCCAAACCTAGCTAGATTTTCTCTGCTCACTTCAAGCCTAAGTGTAGGTTTGGGGAAGGGGGGAACTCTTGTGGTAGAGCTTGGGATAAAGCAGAGGCTCTTGGCCACCTACAATTCAGCAAAGCATACCAACCTGGAGATGTGAGAGAAAGAGGAATAAAGTAATATCTGTTCCACTGGTGCAGAGAAAAATAATTTTTCTCTATTCATATTCTTATCTCAAAGTTCTCAGATCCCTTACTTATTCATTTCAGTCATCTTCACCTTCGACTCTGAAAAAAATAAGAAAATTAACCAAAACTCTCCAAGAAAAGGACACATAAATCAATTTTCCTTTGACTATACTCAGATACCCGTGGCTTCCTAATCAAAACACAACTCCATGGATACCACTTCTGGATTGCCCTAAAATGTCAGCTTCTTGAGGCTAGGGATCATCCTGTTTATTGGGGGATTTTTGTGTCTTTGTATTCAGTCCTGTTTAACTCTTTGTGAGCCTATTTGGGGTTTTCTGGCAAAAATACTTTTAGTAAAACAATCAATTAAATGATGTAAGGAAGTCATAAGGATAGTAATGGTATTTGAGGACAATGAATTAAAAGGAATTGAATCTTCACTCCTCTGACTGAAGATGTAGTGGGAAATAAGGATTGTTCAGCACCTACTGCTGCCCTCACTGTGCTAAAATGCTCTTCTAAAGGATTCCTTCCATTTCCACCTGATTCACCTGAGAATAAGATGTTCATCCATTGGGAGGCTGTTAGGCACACATGTTCTCAGAGGCAGTATGGGCTAAGGGAGGGAGTATTATGTTTTGATTTCACAAGGCTGGCCTTCAAGTCCCATTTCTCAGGCATTTTTTGTGATGATTCTGGCCAAATCAGTCACAATTTTCTAAGACTTATCTCTCTTCATTGATTGGATGCCATCTACGTAGGGAGCAATCCATGCAGTGAGGAGAGTTCTAAAGCATTTCATTTTTACCTGAATACACAATAAACTATATTAGGCATGAGGGACCAATGACCCAGAATTAGATACATAGGTACCTTCTCTCAAGGAGTGTATTAACCAGTGTATGTAGAGATGCATATATCGATATAATAATTATTATTGTGATTGTTTTTTGGATCAGATATTGGTACCCATTGGTGTTTCTAGTGCACATTTTAGAAATACATGAGTGGAGAAAATGGGATCACATACAGGTTGATAGGCATGTTCCCTATTAGTTCTTGAACCCAGTATCAAGAAAATCTGGCCCATATGTTGCTGATTTATTCTTCCTTAAATCATTAATAGTTGTTTTGGAAGAGGTAGTGTACTCCAGGAAGTCTTCCTTTCCCCTACTTTATTTGCCTCTTTTGTCAAAGGCCAAGGCTACATGGTCTCCATCAGTGGAGGTGACGAATTACTGAACCCCTAAATCCATGAGCCTGAATGACACTTGCTATGGTCCAAGGCCTCTTCCTTGGATCCAAGTCACACTCCAGTCATGTGCTCCTTCACCGGGTTATGACCTTCTGACAAAAGTTCCTAAGGAAAATATTTGCATTATAAATGCCCCAAATCCAGATGCCCCTGTGCTCACAAATATGGTGCAATAGTCCAAAGGCCCAGTAAGCTGGAATGCCAAGGTAGTCCAGAATCAGGGAGTAGACCTTCTTTTAAGGGAATGGCTGGGAGATGTAATTAGAGTTCTTTGAAGTGACAATGTTAGATGCTTGCCACTTGTCCTGATAAGAGGGTTACAGCTCTGGGGCCTGTGCTGAAGAGCCAACTTGGGGAAGATGAGGAGTATTATCTGTGGAGTCAGTGCCTAGCTAGTTCTGCCATTCACTGACCACTACTATCCTCACCTCCCCATCCAATTTTGGGGAAGAATCTCTTCTTCATTCCCTTTCTTTACAAGGAGGGAGTTGGAATAGATAGGGCCTCTTAAAACGATTTTTCAACTCTCTTAATTTATGATCCTGTGGCTTAGAAAGGATTTCAAGTATTGCAAATCAATATGGTAAGGCAATAGCGGAGACAGGACTGGCCTTGGGGGTAAGAAGGAATCAGTGTCAAATTTACTCTTTGGTATGAGTTTTGTTGGATTTCACCTATATATTTAGGCTTTGTGTCCCATAGATTATATATATATGCTGTACACACTTTTGAATATGCTTTCATCTTGAGAAATGGAAGTTAGTTTCTATAATTTTTTCAGGATTATATTCTTCTTTGCTCTCATGTGTCTAGCTCTTAGCTCATAGTCAGGCACATAGTAGGAATTTAATACATAGTTAATGATTGTTTAAGGATGAGGTCCTATCACAGGCAAGTGTTTTGCAATCTTTAAAGTGATCTCTATGCCAGTTATTAATATCATATTAAAATTCAATTTAATCAGCAGACATGCTTTAAGAACACATTATGTGCCAGTTACTCTGCTGGGCACAGAGGACACCAAAACAAATGAATTACTTTTTGAACTCAAAGATATTCAAGTCTTTCAGAATACATTTCAATAAATATATATTAAGGTCCTCTGCTAAACACTAGGGATTCACTAGAAGCGCTAGACAAAGCAATCCTCCTACCAAGGAGCCCATTGGCATAGAGGACAAAATATCATATAAGAACAGAGGAGTCTTCAAAACCAAGTGGTATAGAAAAGTTGAGGAGGAATCACTGATTATTTGAAGAGAACTAAGAAGGATGATGGAAAGTTTGATGAAGAACAATACACTTAGATCAACAGCCCTGGTTCATTCACCTTGGCTTCAGGGTTCTGAAACTTGTTGGCGCCTTAGCATGGTGAAACTGTTGGACCCCGGCTCAGAGGAATGGTATTAAATGTACAAAATAAAACACAAAGATTAGAACAGGAATTAAATAAAAATACATTAAAATACAATAAAAATACAAAAAAATAAATTAAATAAAAAATTATGTCTGCCTATCTGTCTGTCTGTCAAATTTCAAAGATTTCAGATTAAAAATAGTTGATTACAGCAATAGAGGACTTTAAAGTTTATATAATCCAACCAATAATGGAATCCAAGGAGCTAATATGATTTGCCCACATCTCTTAGTTCCAGTGTACCATAACTCCTCTTGTTCCCTGAAAGGATTCTGGGCTCAGGGGACAGTTGAATCTCAACTTACACCTGAACAGGAATCTCCTCTCTTACCTCCACAGCTAGGGCCATGCCCCTTTTCACTTCAAAGTTGAGGGAGCCATTGCTTCCCCTTTGCCTGCAACACCCTAAAACCTTTCTCTATACCAATGAGTCATTGCTCTGTGGGACCAAAAAATCTAACTGTTGCCCTAAGAGATCCCCTCAAATACTTAAAGAAATATCCTGCACCTTCTCAGTTTTCTTTTTTTTTGGGGGGGGGCAAACAAACTTAGTTATTTCAAATATAGTTATCCCTTCCTTATCATGATTTTCCCCATTTCAGTTTCAATATATTGTGGAATGGCACAAGACATTGTATGGGAATTTGGGGGTAGTTTTGCAGAAACTACAGATAACAAACAGAGGCTAGCAGATGATGCAGAAAAATAACCCAAATTTTACAATAAGGCACTGTAAGCACCTCATAAAAGAAAAAAAAAATTCAGACTTCTCCAGTATGAAGGAAGGGACAAAAAAAAAAGAATTATATGATTTTCCATATTTTGAGGGCACCACATCCCTAGCCTCAGAGCCCCTTTCCCCACAATGTAGAAGGAATAACTGTAATTCTTACCTGGCAGGACCTCCAGGATACCCTTTGTTGGCTACCCTTCAGGGGACACACTCAAGTTTGTCAACGCCTCTTCTCAATTACAATGCCCAAAATGGAAGATGATATTTTAGATGTGTCTTAATCAGTGCAAGGTAGAGTGTTACCATCACTTCCTTATTCCTATGTTAATATTCCATTATCATTTTTGATCACCAGTTGCCACCATTGATAAACCTTTAGGTCCATTTCCATTCACAAACCACTAGAAGACCTATATCCTCTTCTCTTATTTCTTCTTCTTCTTCTTCTTCTTCTTCTTCTTCTTCTTCTTCTTCTTCTTCTTCTTCTTCTTCTTCTTCTTCTTCTTCTTCTTCTTCTTCTTCTTCTTCTTCTTCTTCTTCTTCTTCTTTTCTTCTTTTCTTCTTCTTTTCTTCTTCTTTTCTTCTTCTTCTTCTTTTCTTCTTTTCTTCTTCTTCTTCTTCTTCTTCTTCTTCTTCTTCTTCTTCTTCTTCTTCTTCTTCTTCTTCTTCTTCTTCTTCTTCTTCTTCTTCTTCTTCTTCTTCTTCTTCTTCTTCTTCTTCTTCTTTTTTCTGGATGAACTATTACCTATAGAATGCTCTACTTTGAATGCTAAATTTTTCTAACCAAAATGTAGAATAACTTAAATTATCTAAAATTCATCTTTTTACATAGATCCCATCATTTTACCTTGTCAATAACTTTTAAGATCTTGAAGCTGTTATCCATATTTCAAATTACTATAAGTTTAGTATCATTCAAATATCCGATATGCTAATAAACATAAAATGTATAATGTTGACTGTGATAAGGACAGGAGGAGTCTTTGAGACCAAGTAGTATGAAAAAGATGAAGAGGAATTAGTGATTATTGGGAGAGGACTAAGAAGAATAAGGGAAAGCTTCATGGAAAAAACACATTCAAAAGCATCGATAAAATTTATTCAAGTCATCGATGAAATATTAAACAGATAAAACAAGGCTAGATTTCTTGGACATTGCATGAAACCTCTCTTCAAGCTGGCTTCAAACCATGAAGACTGTTCTAATTTCTCAACCATTTCTCAATCTACTCAGTGGTCATTTTTAAAAATATTGAATATAGAAAATAACTATATTTTCTAAGAGGGTAGCATAACAGACTTTATTAGATATTTTGCTAAAATACAATTAAGTGTAATCATTCCCTTGTTCTATAAATGCATTAATCCTGTCCAAAAATAATCTTGTTGGGAGTTTAATAAATTAGTGTTGAAAATGATTCATTAAAAAAAAGGGATTATTATGAAATTTCCTATGAAGGATAAAGCCATGATGACTCTTTTTGATCAGTGTTTCCCTTTCTAAATATGAGCAAACCAAGCTTTTGATGCTATACCCCTTCATTTTGTTTAGGATTTAAAGTCAAAATAATTGACCTAAGTATTTTGGAGTTGAACGAGACTCTAAAACCCTGTTCCTATGGCCACTGGTAACATTCTCTTCCCTCACACCTCAGTACCTCTCTGTTGCCCACAGCAGGCAATGGTATGTATGATGGTCATCTGAGTTTAGGTCATTTCCAGACAGCTTGAAAATTCTGTGATGCCAAGGGCTACGTGGATTGCAGATTGGTACCTCCTCCAGTGCAGCAAGCAACCAATAGTAAAGATATATTTTGTTTTCTGAATGAATGACTGAACAAAGAGGGTTATGGTGAAATTTCAGAAGCTGGTCAATGGATCCATCCCTAGGAAAAGTGTGAGTTCATTCTATGAAATGGTTTGTCAATCATGCATTTCTGCTCGACTGAAAGTGTTCTTGTGACATTACAAATAAACCAAACTCCAGATTGATGGTCACTGATTTGCTTGTCTTGACTTTTAGGTGTACAGCTCTCTGGGGAGAGAGAAGACTGAGGAGGAAGGGGGACATTTGGGGACCAAATGCTGCAGTGCAGTGCAGCTGGTGGTGCCTCATTGTGGCTCTGCAGTGACATGCACAGATAGAGGATCCCTTTGCCCTACAAAGAGGGCCCATCACCGAGGAGATGGTAACCTGCATCTCCCATCCACCTCTCCATGGTTTTTTTTATTAGTCTCTGCAAATGTTTGGAGTGGGATTGATCTTTGCCCTCTGTTCACAGTGAGTTTGTTGCCTCCCTCCGCTTATGTAACTTCCACTGTACCTTATCAGCAAAGTTGGCAAGATTTATTATACAATGAAAATGTTCTCGGAATCAGGTGGGAGTTGGGGGAAGGAGAATTGCTGCCCTCCTTGTCTTCCTCTGATGGTTAGAAAAGCACCTCAAAAGAAGAATGGAAGTGATGATTTATTTTTTATTTTCTGTTGTCCACAAAGCGTTTCCTCTAAGTGTACATCTCCTGGGGCCTTTGGCTTTCCATTGGGTGGGATAAAGTATCCACTACAAAACCGGTGCAGAAATGGTCACTTGGGAGCTTCCGAGCTAAGGTGATCTAAGACTGAAAACCTAGAACTTCTATGAACAAAGAGGAGGTGGGGGCCCATGAAATACCCATCTATTAGATTTTCATCACCTTCTCCTTCTTGCCAAATTCTTGGGTGACTGGTGACCTATATTTGGAAAGATACCTGGCCATGACGAGGAGCATTCATTGACCATGGTGCAGGAAGAGGTAACTGCCCCATGAAAGGAATTTAAACTCTGACCTTGGCTCCCAGGCTTTAACTAATGAGCTAATAGTTTACAAATAAATTGATCCATTCCTGGGTCATCTGATCTCACCAACTACTTAGAACAAGCAAGGGTTACTTTTGAATGGATGACAAGGGTTCGAATCTCGTCTCTGTCATTACGTCACCTTCTGGAAGTCCCTTCATCTCTACAGATTTCAGTTGACGCTTAAAACCAAGGGTTTTGATTAAATGAACTTCAGGGTCCTTTCTTGGTCTCTGTCTTCAAGCCTAAGAGGTCACGCTGTTACACACCGATAGCCATGTTCCTTTTCAGTGACACTATGTTGTTTTCAAGGATAAATTGTTGTATGGTGAAGTTTCTAAATCCCCCTTTTCCATGTGCTTGCAAATCAATATCCTTTCCTAAAACGTGATGTCCAGAGTTAAAAATGTACTTCTATCAGTTGTAGTCTAGAGAGTAGAACAGGATTTTTACACCCTGCGTTGTCCATCTCCATGTACGTGGAGGTCACATCTACCCTTGAGGCCGCCATATCACATTATTGATCCATAGTGAGCTACGTGCATTTTGACCCAAGTGCTCTGATTCCAGAGCCCCTGTTCTTTTCCAAAAGAGCTAGCTAATCCATGAGGGCAGAAGTCCAAGGAAAAGGAGGTGATGCTCTTGTCCCCTCCCCCAAGCATGACACATTGGTAGCGACTCCTTGTTGTCCTGGTGGAAGAGTGATCTCATGTGTGTATATGTGTGGGCACACTTTATCCTCACAAAAAACTAAGTGTTCTTCCGTATAAGAGGGAATTTTCCATGAGTTCTCTCACTGACCATGTTGAAAGACCTTTCTGGGAGTGCATTACTCAAGCCTAGCCTTTCATCACTCACCTCCTGGATATTGATGGGCCTCTTTAGAGGGCCTCCCTGCCTCCAGATCCAGTTCTTTTCCAATTCATAAAATTACTGAGGTCGGAAGGACCTCAGAGGATCCCAAACTCATGGCTCTGGAGCAGGAAGGGACTTCAGAATCCTTCACTCCAACATCCTCATTGTAAAATGTAGAGACTGGGGTCCAGAGAATGTGTTACCTGGCCATTGAGCATGGCGCTCTGGCTTCTATGACTTGCAATCTCCTTTCTCATGGTACTATCATGTAGCCACATGATATACCCTATTATATACCCTCAGAAGGTGGGCATTTGACCATTCCCCGTGCTTCATGGCACTTTGCACTGTTCCTAACAGTATACCACATTGAATTTTTCCTGCTACTCATGGAGATGTAAATTCTAGCCTTCCCTCCTGAACTGAAACCTCTTTGAGGTCGATCTCTGGAGCCCCCATGTGCCTAGCAGAGTGCTGGCTCTATAATATACAACATACAGTAGAATGAATCTCAGGAAATGATTCTTTTCTTCTAATCTCTGAGACTCCAGTTAAGATAGAGCTTTCAGCCGGGAGCCGAACATTCCTGGGTCTTTGCCACTTGTCCTCCTTTCCTGGCCTGGTCTGGAAAATAAGCCAAACGGCCTTTCAGCTGATCTGCTGCTGCCAGCTGAGTCCACAAAATACGAATTTGGCCATTTGGGCTGAAACCTCATGTACAGGAAGGGGAATCATAGGTAATCTACCTGGAAGCACAGGCTGGAACCAAATAGCTAACTAAGGGTTTTAAAGACCAAACAGAGGAGCCTGCAATTCAACTTTAAAATCAGGAGGTGTCCCCTGTCTGTGGTGGCTGATTACCATTGCTTAGAGAAATGGTCATTGCTCATCATTTTTTACAGATATAAGAAGGCGAGGTGCAGCGGAAGGAGCCCTGATTAGGACAGAAGACCTGGGTTCCAATTCCCCCACTGTGGCTTAGTCCCTGTATGAGCTTACCTAAATCTCACTTGTTTGGGTCACAGTTTTTTTCATCTTTAAAATGAGGGATGTAAGTTAGAGGGGCTCTTATGTGGCTCCCAACTCTACATAGACGCTTCCAAGATCTTTGAGTCTTTGCCCCCTCCCCCAAAGGAAAATTGGAGGTCGGCTCTCCACCAAATCATTCCATTTGGCTGTTGAACTCGTCCACCTGAAAGCTATTCCTTCTGGCCCGCCAGGGCTCCAGCGTGCTTTGTCTCCACTCCCCGCTCCTCCGTCTTCCCATTTCTATAGGCAGGACCAGTGCCAGGCTGTTCTGGGGCCCAGAATAGCTCTGCTCAGATCTGGACACAGAAGGCTGGCCTTGCATCTTCCCAGGGAAACATCAGCTGGAGAGCACAACTGCCTCCTGGGATCACAGCATTTGTACAAGAACATCTTTGTTCAGGAATAAATGGAAGATTCATTTCTTTGGGACGTAGTCCTGAGTGAACTTCCGGAAATGATTCTTACTCTTGCTCCCTCCCTCTTCCTTTGCCCAGAGTTTTCCTGTGAAGGCCTGCCCCCACAGTCTCCCTCCGAGATCACCCCAGCTAATCTAATAGCACTAATAATGGCTAATATTTCTCCAGGGCTTTAATATTTACAAAGAACTCTACAGCCATGATCACACTCGAGCCCCACGTCAGTCCCGGGACTGGTTACTTGATTTTTCTGAGGAGACAACATTGACACAGGCTGTGGGACTTGTCTATAGAGCTAGCAAAGACCTGAGATGGGGTTTGAACTCCATCTTTGGGGGGGGTCCCTGCTGCCCCCAATCCCTGGCTACCTTCCTACCATGCAGAAGATATACTTTAGGTGATGCTCTGGAGCCCTGGAGACTGTTATTTTGCTAGTTCTGGGCTCTCAGGAAAGGCAGCTTGGGCAGCTACTATCTGAGTGAGGATGGAAGGAGAGGACAGCTCCCACAAAACAGATGCGACAAGGAGAGGTGAGGAGGGAATTAAGCTCCATGCCTTTTCCATAATAGCTATTGATGACCGTGGGGGATCTCACACAATGGAGGGAACCGCTCGGTGCAGGCCAGTGAGGGTTTGCAGGGCCTGATTCCCAGGAACCTTAATGAGAAGCGGGTGGCGGAACCAGGGCACATCTGCTGAAAAGTTTGCCCCGAGTGTTTTCATTATGCAAACTCTGTGAGCCCCCAAACAGCCAGTGGAGATGATATCCTCTGGCTACGGGGAGTTGGGTGTTTTCCCGGGTTTTGTATGATGGCCACTGTGGGCCTTCTGGCCTTTCCCCCTGCTGTTGTCCCTGGGGTTCTCAGTGTGGAGCAGAGGAGGTGGAGCAGGCGGAGAGACTTGCATGGGTACTATCGGTTCCATCAGCTTGCTTTCCACATGGTGGGAGACTCCCAGAGCCCAGCTGGGCTGCCTGTCCAAGGGGCGATCTTTGAAGTTCCGCCACATGTGGCATTCTAGTCTCGAGCAGAGGATTCGGGAAGGTGGAGAAACTCCGGTTCACTGTCCAGCAGTGGACACCCGAGAGAGGCCACTTGAATGCCTCAGGCCTGTGGGCGTGAACAGAAAGGCACATGGCAGGAAGTATTCATATGACCCGATGATCAGCTCAGAAGTTCTGGGACCCACAGCTAAGAGTCCTCACCCACGTGTGTGAAGGGAACCAGATTCTGAAGGGGCCCTAATCCCTGCAGTAAGTGGGCATCCAGCCTCAGATTAAAGACCTGAAGGCAGAGCCCTTTTTGACTTTGCACCAGTCTAATGGTGAGCTTTTCCTTACATCAAGTTATATCAAACAAGAAACACTAATGAAGCATGATGTGCTAGACAATGTGCTGGTTGCTGGGAATATAAAAAATGTGCCGCCCTCTCCGAAATAAATCACAAGTCCCTGTTCCCAAGGAGCTCACCCTGTCCAATAGGGGAAATAACAAGCAAATGTTTATTTACAAACAAGCTAAGAGGCGGATTATTTTGTAGGAAGGCAACAATACTGAGGCTTCTTGGAAGCTGCTTCTCATCAACTCCACCTAGTTCTGTTCTCTGGGCCTGAGCTCTTCAAAGCTAACCCCAAGTGCCTGCAAATATATGAAAATAAAGATGGCAGGGAGGTCTTCTCAAAGAGGAAGTGTCATCCTAGGTAAATCAAGCTCCCAGCCTTACCCTTTATCTGATATGGAACTCTCAGTGCCTCCTCCTTCTGGGCCTTGGGGATTACTGCAAAGACACCTATAAAGCTGCCCTTTGTCACTGGAACAATGAACTTAGAAAACAAATAGTATTATTTTGCTCTTTTTCCTTCTCCCAGAAACCTCCTGTGTCCATGATCTCTTTGATGTGTCCTCCAGGTAGATGACACACCTCAAAGCTGCACAATAGACCAAGGCGCTCATAATGTTTCAGACTGTTTAATCTCATCTTGAACTCACTAGCATCCTGGACCATGCACAAGATGAGAGGGAGGTGCTCCAGCATGGCTGGAAAGCTCTGTCTTTGCTTGACTTTTTTTGCCCTTCCTCTAATCCATCTCAACTTCAGAAATTCCAGCCATTTTTTTTATAGCTTTTTAATTTTCAAAAGATATGCATGGATAATTTTTAAACATTAACCCTTGCAAAACTTTGTGTTCTAGTTTCTCCCCTTTTCCCCACCCCTTCTGCTAGATAGCAAGTAATCCAATAGATGTTAAACATGGTAAAAATACATGTTAAATCCAATATACCATCCATATTTATACAATTATTTTGCTGTATAAGAAAAATCAGATCAAAAAAAAAGGGAAAAAA
Organism: Sminthopsis crassicaudata; assembly: GCF_048593235.1. Classification (NCBI taxonomy): domain Eukaryota; kingdom Metazoa; phylum Chordata; class Mammalia; order Dasyuromorphia; family Dasyuridae; genus Sminthopsis; species Sminthopsis crassicaudata. The sequence goes on along the minus strand of NC_133617.1, from coordinate 751,759,157 downwards.
TGAGGAAGAAAATAAAAACATTAACAAAAGAAATGAGAATGCTATGTTGTGATTCACACTCAGTTTCCACAGTCCTCTCTCTGGCTGCAGATGGCTCTCATCATTATAAGACCTCTGGAAATGGTCTGAATCAACTCCTTGTTGTGAAGTGCAATGTCCATCAGAATTGATCATCATATAATGTTGCTTTTGCCATGTACAATGATCTCCTGGTTCCAGCCATTTTTTAAAACCAAAATAGAAATGAACACACCAGCCAGTGTAAGGGCCTTTTAAATGGGCTGCGCCACAGTGCATCATTGAGGCCCGGAAGTAATTTCTGTGGATATTAGGACTGCCTTGTAGGTGGGATCCTGTCCATTTTGAGATAGCTTCGTAATGGGTGACTTTCTTGCTGATTGGCTGAGTGTGTGACCTCACAGGCCCTATGTAAGCCCACTGCAGGCAGCAGTCGCTCTCTTTAATCTGGTGTTCTTCACCCTGGCTTCCTAGCCTGGGTGGCCAAGCAAAGATGGGTAGCCAAAAGAGGTAAGGAGGACTGAGTTCCATATCACTCAAAATGCCAACACGCTTCCCCCCAACTATGGCAGTTGTAGTCAGTGCATAAAGATTATTATCCCAGGTCAGATGGATGAGATTTTACTGAGAAAGGAGCTAATGTCCACCCTCACTTACCCAGAAAACCATTCTGTTGCACACATTTTAAATCCATTGTGGTCTTGGTAAGGGTTCCTATTTTCCTCACTCAAAGTCAGTAGTCAATATTTATTTATCCTTCTCTTTCAGCAAAGTCTTCACAAGTATCCTACTCAAAGAACCCTTCCTCAAGAGCTTTTAATATTTGAGAATTAATGCAGAACTCAGTATTTCATATTCATGATGATTTCAGTGGAATTAACATTTGATGGGAAGGGAGTCAAATCTTCAGATATGGCTTGGATTATTTCGTTCCTCTTAAAAGGAACCAACAGAAGTGGAATGAGTCTGAAAAACATTTCTTTTAGACTACCAATATTTAGGGGAAAAGAATAAATGGTTCTGGCCCAATATTCTCTCTCTGTGGAAGGCAGAGAACAGAACAGCCATCTTCACGGCCCCATCTCCTGTTTCCCTCCTGGCAGAAATCAACGTCTCCTTTGGAAACTTATGAGCAAGATTCTGGAGATACTGGTTCTGTATGTGTAAGGCACACATTTTATCTTCACTTACAATTTGGTTGTCTCCCCTATTAGAATGTATTATTATTATTATCATTATCATTATTATTATATATTATTAGAATGTAAGCTACTTAAGAGAAGAGATTTTGTCTCCTCTTTTGCCTTTGTAAGCTCCTAGGATAGCGCCTGGCTCATAGTAGGTATTTGATAAACATTTGTTGATTGATTTCTTTATCTCTCCATTCATTAAAACTCTCCCAAAATATCCCGTTATATCTAAATTGTATACGCTTGTCTCTCAAGGCAGACGTGTTTCTTGGATCATCATTTTCATCAAAGTAGCCAAGTTTTCACTGCTGATCATCCTACCAATGTTGTTTATTATGCACAATATTCTCCTGATTCGCTCATTTCACTTTGTATCAGTTTATATAAATCTCCCTAGGTACCTCTGAAATGATCTTGCTTATCATTTCTTATAATACAATTGTATTTTATCATAATCATGTGCCCCAACTAATTCAGCCATTCCCAAGTGATGGGCATCCTCTTAATTTCCAATTCATCACCAACACAAAAAGACCTGCTGTGCATATTTTTGTACATATAGGTTCTTTCCCTTTTTTTTTTTTTTTTTTTTTTTTTTTTTTTTGATCCCTTTGAGATACAGACCTAGGAATGGTATTTCAGGGTTAAAGGGCAAGCACAAATTTTTAGCCCTGCGGCATAGTTCCAAGTTCTCCAGAATGGTTAAACTAATTCACAACTCCATCAAATAGGTTTTAGTGTCTCATTTTTTCCCCATATCTCTTCCAGTATTTGTCATTTTCCTTTTCTAGCATGTTAGTCCATCTGAACGGTGCAAAATGATAATTTAAGTTTCCTTGAATTTGCATTTTTCTAATCAGTAGTGATTTAGAGAATTTTTTTTTCCATTTACCCTCAGTAGTTTTGATTTCACCTCTTCATAGCCTTTGATCTTTTGTGGTAAGAATGTTTTTATCTTATTCTTTCTCAGTTACACAAAAGCATTAAACATTAGCTATTTGAAATTTTTGAGTTTCTAGTTCCCGTCTTCCTCATTTCTCCCTTACCTGAGAAGACAGCAATTTGATATTATACATGAGTAGTCATGCAAGACATATTTTTTTTTTTTTAAATTTTAATTTTTTATTTTATTTTATAATTATAACATTTTTTGACAGTACATATGCATGGGTAATTTTTTACAACATTATCCCTTGCACTTACTTCTATTCAGATTTTTTCCCTTCCTCCCCCAACCCCCTCCCCCAGATGGCAAGCAGTCTTATATATGTTAAATATATTACAGTATAATTTAGATACAATATGTGTGTGTAGAACCGAATTTTTTTTTTGTTGCACAGGAAGAATTGGATTCAGAAGGTAAAAATAACAGTTTACATTCATTTCCCAGTGTTCCTTTTCTGGATGTAGCTGGTTCTGTCCATCATTAATCAATTGGAATTGGATTAGCTCTTCTCTATGTTGAAGAAATCCACTTCCATCAGCATACATCCTTGTACAGTATCATTGTTGAAGTGTATAATGATCTTCTGGTTCTGCTCGTTTCACTCAGCATCAGTTGATGTAAGTCTCTCCAAGCCTCTCTGTATTTCTCCTGTTGGTCATTTCTTATAGAACAATAATATTCCATAACATTCATATACCATAGTTTACCCAACCATTCTCCAATTGATGGACATCCATTCATCTTCCAGCTTCTAGCCACTATGAAAAGGGCTGCCACAAACATTTTGGCACATACAGGACCCTTTCCCTTCTCTAGTAGTTCCTTGGGGTATAAGTCCAGTAGTAGTATGGCTGGGTCAAAGGGTATGCACATTTTGATAACTTTTTGGGCATAATTCCAGATTGCTCTCCAGAATGGTTGGATTCTTTCACAACTCCACCAACAATGCATCAGTGTCCCAGTTTTCCCACAGCCCCTCCAACATTCATCGTTATTTGTTCCTGTCATATTAGCCAATCTGACAGGTGTGTAATGATACCTCAGAGTTGTCTTAATTTGCATTTCTCTGATCAATAGTGATTTGGAACACTCTTTCATATGAGTGGAAATAGTTTTAATTTCATCATCTGAAAATTGTCTGTTCATATCCTTTGACCATTTATCAATTGGAGAATGGCTTGATTTCTTATAAATTAAAGTCAATTCTCTGTATATTTTGGAGATGAGGCCTTTATCAGAACCTTTAACTGTAAAAATTTTTTCCCAATTTGTTACTTCCCTTCTAATCTTGTTTGCATTAGTTTTGTTTGTGCAGAAACTTTTTAATTTGGTGTAATCAAAATGTTCTATTTTGTGATCAATAATGGTCTCTAGTTCTCCCTTGGACACAAACTCCTTCCTCTTCCACAAGTCTGAGAGGTAAACTATCCCATGTTCCTCCAATTTATTTATGATTTCGTTCTTTATGCCTAAATCTTGGACCCATTTTGATCTAATCTTAGTATGTGGTGTTAAATGTGGGTCCATGCCTAGTTTCTGCCATACTAATTTCCAGTTTTCCCAGCAGTTTTTGTCAAATAATGAATTCTTATCCCAAAATTTGGGATCTTTGGGTTTGTCAAAGATTAGATTGCTATTTTTATTCACTATCTTGTCCTGTGAACCTAACCTATGCCACTGATCAACTAGTCTATTTCTTAGCCAATACCAAATGGTTTTGGTGACTGTTGCTTTATAATATAGCTTTAAATCAGGTACACTTAGACCACCTTCCTCTGACTTTTTTTTCATTAGTTCCCTTGCAATTCTTGACCTTTTATTCTTCCATATGAATTTTGTTGTTATTTTTTCTAGGTCATTAAAATAGTTTCTTGGGAGTCTGATTGGTATAGCACTAAATAAATAGATTAGTTTGGGGAGTATTGTCATCTTTATTATATTAGCTCGGCCTATCCAAGAACATTGAATGTCTTTCCAATTATTTAAATCTGACTTTATTTTTGTGGCAAGTGTTTTGTAATTTTGCTCATATAACTCCTGACTCTCCTTTGGTAGATATATTCCCAAATATTTGATACTATCGACTGTTATTTTGAATGGAATTTCTCTTTGTATCTCTTGCTGTTGGATTGTGTTGGTAATGTATAAAAATCCTGAGGATTTATGTGGATTTATTTTGTATCCTGCGACTTTGCTAAAATTCTGAATTATTTCTAATAGCTTTTTAGCAGAGTCTTTGGGGTTCTCTAAGTATACCATCATGTCATCTGCGAAAAGTGACAATTTGATTTCTTCATTTCCTACTCTAATTCCTTGGATCTCTTTCTCGGCTCTTATTGCCAAGGCTAGAGTTTCTAGTACTATATTGAATAGTAATGGTGATAGTGGGCAACCTTGTTTCACTCCTGATCTTACAGGAAAAGGTTCTAGTTTATCACCATTACATATGATGTTTACTGAAGGTTTTAAATATATGCTCCTTATTATTTTAAGGAATAGTCCATTTATTCCTATACTCTCAAGCGTTTTTAGTAGGAATGGATGTTGGATTTTATCAAATGCCTTTTCTGCATCTATTGAGATGATCATATGGTTTTTATTAATTTGATTATTAATATGGTCAATTATACTAATAGTTTTCCTAATATTAAACCAGCCCTGCATTCCTGGTATAAATCCCACTTGGTCATAGTGTATTATCCTGGGGAGGATTTTCTGAAGTCTATTTGCTAATATCTTATTTAAGATTTTAGCATCAATATTCATTAAGGAAATTGGTCTATAGTTTTCTTTCTCAGTTTTCGATCTACCTGGTTTAGGTATCAGTACCATGTCTGTGTCATAGAAGGAATTTGGTAGGACTCCTTCAATCCCTATTTTTTCAAATAGTTTACATAGCATTGGAGTTAGTTGTTCTTTAAATGTTTGGTAGAATTCACCTGTAAATCCATCTGGTCCTGGGGACTTTTTCTTAGGAAGTTGGTTAATAGCTTGGTCTATTTCTTTTTCTGAGATGGGACTATTTAAACTACTTACTTCTTCCTCTGTTAATCTGGGCAAGCTATATTTTTGAAGGTATTCTTCCATTTCATTTAAGTTATCGAATTTATCGGCATAAAGTTGAGCAAAGTAGCTCCTAACTATTGTTCTAATTTCCTCTTCATTAGTGGTGAGTTCACCCTTTTCATTTTCAAGACTATGCAAGACATATTTTTGTATTAGTCATGTTGTTAAAAGCAACATAGGTTCCTTTTCCTTAAAAAAATAAAAAAAAGAAAAATTATAAAATTATATTTTTAATCTGCATTCAGATGTTATCAATTCTTTCTTTTTTGGATGGACAGCATTTTTCATCATGTCTTGTATAATTGCTATTTCTGGGAATACTTAAGTCATTTATGGCCAATCATCATACAATGTTGCTATTGCTGGGTACACTTGTCTCCTGGTTCTGTTCATTTCTTTTTGTATCAGTTCCTATAAATATTCTTTGATCATTTATGAACTGGGGGATGATTGTTATTTTTATAATTTTCTACCATATGTAATCAAAAAGCACCCCACAGATAGAGAAAGCAACATAAGGCCCCAAGTAAAAAAAGCCTCTTTGTAAATGGCCCCAGAACTCTTATGAAATTGATAGCTCTAAGGAAGTTAATTCAATGCCTGTTAAAACTCAGTTCTTTATCTCCAACTGACAACAGACATTTCGTTGTCATCATTGCACGGCGCTCTCAAAGGTAACACACCCTTGGCTAGCCTCTATGTGGCTCTTGTCACAGCATTCCATCTCCATAATTCCATTCCAAAGTCTCTATAGCTTTGCACAAGCTGTTCTTCAAGTCTTGAATTCTCTCCCCCTTCGCTTTTAAAAAACCCTAACTTGAGTCAAGGATCAACCCCAGTTAGATCTCAAGCTCCTTAAGGATAGGGATTTTTTTAATCCCGTAATTTCTCAAAATGTCTTATCCCAGGTAGATAATAATATTCCCACTGTGGAACTCGGATTTTTCCTAATCAGATCATCTCTAGATTTTGTAATAAGTGTTTTAAAGGTATGAAATTTTAGGAAGGCACATCATCTTCTCTTTTCTCAACACTTTTATGACCCTATTTAAGTCCTCATCACCTGTCATTGGGATTATTGCAATAGTATCTCCCCATCCACTCCACCCTTATGGCCTCAATGGTCTCTCTGATTGCATTTTCTCTTTACTCCAAACAAGTATTAAATAGCCACCAAAGTGATTTTTCTAAAGCTTATATCTGACCACACCAACTCAGGCCCTTGCTCAATAAAACTCATTCTTTTCCTATAAACTCTAGGATCAAATAAAAAGTCCTCATTTGACATTTAAAGCTTATTAAAATCTGCCCAATCTCACATTTCCAGTAGGTTTAATATCACTTCTCAGTACACATTCTACAGCTCTACCATACTGATCCACTGGCTATTCCCCATCTATAAGACCCCATTTCCCATCCCTGTAGTTGTCCTGCATTTACCTGGTTCCTACTTTTGCCTAGAATGCCCTCCCTTATAACCTCTGCCCGTTCCTCTGTCTGGTTTCCTTCAGGATGCAGCAAAAATACAACCTTCTTCCAGGATCTCTCCTGAATAATTCCAATGGACTTGGGATAGAAAATGCCATCTGCATCCAGAGAGAGAACTTTGGAGACTGAACACAGATCTACACGTAGTATTTTCACCTGGTTTGGTTTTGTTTTGCTTGCTTGATTTTCCTGTCTCATGGTTTTTTCCCTTTTGGTCTGATTTTTCTTGCACAACTTGACAAATACAGAAATATGTTTAGATGGATTGGATATGTTTAACCTATATCAGATTGTTTCTTGTTTGGTGGGAAAGGAAAAGGAGAAGGAGATAAAATTTGGAAGACAAAATCTTACAAATATGAACATTGAAAAATATCTTTACATGTATTTAGAAAAATAAAATAGTATTGAGAAAAAAAAAGTTTTAAAAGAATCCTCTCCTGCTTCCCTTGGCTGCCAATGCCCTTCCTCAAACAATAACATGGTTTCATCTTATCTATATTTCATATGTACTTATATGTGGCCATATTATTTCCTCCACTGGCACATAAACTTTTTTAAGAGCAGGGAAGGCTTTAATTTTGTCTCTATTTAATTCTGAGCACCCAGTGCAACATCTGGAACATTTTGTTGTTGTTTGATCTTGAGTCATTTTTCAGTCTTGTTCAACTCTCTGTGATCCCATTTGGGGTTTTCTTGGCAATGATGCCAAAGTGGTTTGCCACTTCTGTCTCCAGATCATTTTGCAGATGAGGAACTGAGGCAAATAAGACTAAATGACTTGTCCAGGGTCACAAAGCTAGTAAATGTTTAGCATTTCCAAAATGGATTTGAACTCATGGTTCAAATGGTCCAAACATGGATTTGAACTCATGAAGATGGACCTTCCTGATTTCAAGACCAGTACACTATTTACCATGCTACCTAGCTGCAATCTGGGGCATAGTGAATACTAAATAAATGTTCATTGACTTAATGAGGGACTAATTGATTGAAATAATTGAAAAACTATCATGTGGGAAATGGCTTAGAATTGTTCTGCTTGGCCCCGGATGGCCAAACAGAGAATCCTGGCTAGTATGCATTAAGAGCTAGGTTTAGTTTTATTGTAAGGAAATACTTTTTTAACAAGGCTACCAAAAAGTGAGCCAGTCATCAGAGATACTGAGGTAGGCCTTTACTATCAAGGAGGCTTCTGGGAAAATCTCAGTGGTAATAGTTATATTGTCGAGTGGATTCTTCTTTAGCTGTCATTTGTTTTTGATGGCTTCAAGGTCATTCTGAAAATCTATGATTTTTTGGGTAAGCTCCTCTCCTTATAGGCACTGAGGACACAGAACTAGGTTTGGCTCATGCTCCTCTTATGGAATTTATAAGCTCATGAAAGGGGAGATACATGCACAAAAATAACTCTGACACAAGAGGGAGGGAAGTGATAAGAAGACAGAAGAAATCTAAATCCTCAAAGCAATTTGAGGAGGTGCAGAACACTGTAACTGGATGTTGGTTGGGGTACAGAGGTGGAGGACTTGGGTATGTGTGCATTTACATCATATACATATATACACATCCAAATGCATGTACATTTTGTGTTTTTCTGTCTCTGAGACATTTTTATGATCCCCATTTTACAGAAAATAAAACTGAGATAGTTAAGGGGTAAGTAATTTGCACTGAGTCAAATAGCTAAGAAATTGTTTGGCTTTGAAAACCATATTCAAAGGGTTGGGTTAAGGGTGGGAATATGAAGTGAGGCAGATGACAGAATTAAATGATCCTGAGTTTATCAGCTGTGAGGGTGCAAAGGAAAAATCTAGATAAGATGCCTTTTGTTTTGTTTTATTTTGTTTTGTTGGGGGAAGGGGATAATCTACCATGTTTTCAGACTGAAGAAAACAGAGCAAGAGAGATAGACTAGGGTAATTTGTGAGAGAAGAGATTTCTGATGGAAAAAGGTCCCAGGCAAGGGAAGGAATGGGATATGATCATGAGCCAAAACAGAAGAGTAAGCATAAGGAAAGAAGGCCACCTCTTCCCTTGAAGAACTCAGAAAGCCTTAGAGGATCAGAGAATGACTTCATGGAGTTCAATTTAGAAAGCTCAGTCTTCATCAGTAGAGAGTCCTTGTCTTAATTTAAGGGTGGTTGTGACTTCATGGAGTTCAATTTAGAGAGCTCAGTCTTCTTCAGTAGAGAGTCCTTGTCTTAATTTAAGGGTGGTTGTGACTTCATGGAGTTCAATTTAGAGAGCTCAGTCTTCTTCAGTAGAGAGTCATTGTCTTGACTTAAGTGTGGTTGTGAGCTTGGAGAAAAAAAGAGAAAGCCACTACTGATGGGAGCTATAATCATCCAAAACAGAGATACAGAAAGGCTGTTTTCTAGTGATTAACGCCCCCCCCCAAACACACATGACCAAATTGAATTAGAATATAATTGAAAAACATTCAACAACAAAAATAAAAATATAACCAAACATAGGTAATGTTCATTTGTGGTTTTCCAAATTAATATGCACATCCCTCCCAGATCCTTAAATAAGGTTGAATGGGCTGTTTTTTTTTTTTGTTGTTTGTTTGTTTTTTGTGTGAGTTTGACACCATTGTATTCTACTGCCTAAATGCCTATTGAATTGACTTGCATTCATTTCTCAAGGTGTTGATATAAGTATTTCATTTCAACTTTACCAAATTCTTGAAGGTGGGCAGTGGGAAAGTTGTCAACCACATTTCGTGCATATGTGAAAAAACTGAAGATCAGATGGTTTTAAATGACATTTATGAAGCCATATAAGGTGTGAAACCAAGACCCAAGTCCATGGTGAAGGCCATGCTGTTCCAATTATCCATAGCTACTTCCCTGCCTTCATCTGCTATCATGATCCTTCTTACCTGCTACATCTATGAAATGCTAGAACCATCTAAATTTCACCTAACCACCTTTTTTTTTTATCAAGAACACTGAACCAATGAATGATCCAATCTATAACCTAGTCTCAAAAGGAGATGTTTGTGCTGCATGGAACTTAAACCAATCTCTCTACTACCTCTGACAACAAGAAGCCAATCTGGACTCCTCCCAGGAGAGTATAGCACCTTTCACTCCTCACAAAGGAAAAAAATGTTAGACTGGAAACCAACAGATTTGGATTCAAATCCCAATCCTGTCATGAGTTGCTGGAAAAGCTCACTTGATTATCTGGGTACAGTTTCTTCATGAACAAAACAGAGGTACTTAGAAAGATGGCCTCTAAGATTACTTCTCTCTCTAAATGATATAATACACACAAGGAGTTTTGCAAATCTTAAACAACTCTATAAATATTAGCCTTGACTGACTCTTGATAAATCTCTTATCCTATGGGCATCTAAGAAAAAGAGTACTTTGTGTATTTGTTAGTAACCACATTCAGAAGAAATGAACTAACTAGAAAAAAAAAGAAACATGGGGAGTTAGTTGGGACGTTGTGATTCCTCCTTTCAGTAAGGTCTTAGAAGACTTTCAGCTCATCCTGGGTCAATTGTGACCGGGGCTGGAACATCAAGAGCTTTTTAAGATGCTGGTAAGAAAGAATCATTTCAAATGGAGAAGAAAAGTTGTTTTCCTTTTTTAAGGTAGACACCTTAGAGTTTTGTTACAATTAGGAGAAAAACAATCTCTCTGTCCCTTTATGTGTCTGTCATCAGTCAGTGGGATGCTCAGGGTCCCATAAATGCATGGCCTTTGATATGGTAACTTTTCCTTGCAAATCCCCAGCAGCTTGGCATTTTTTTTCCCTTCTCTGTTTCATGGCTTGTTCAGAGATAAAAGACAGGATTTATATGTGTGAAAACTGCCTTACAGAATGGCCCACTTCCTCTGGAAGCCATGCATTATTGGCTCCATCTGGGATCTGCTCAACGTTGTGAAAACACAGGACATTCCTTTGAATTTCCTCAAAAGAAAAAAAAAAAAAAACTTGACAAGTTTCACACCATTTCATGGCTCAAGAACTGTTGAGCTTGTGACGTTGAAAGAGCCTGATGATCTCTGAGAGTCCCAGCCCGGGACAGAGGGACAAGTCCCAAAGGGCTGAAACAAGCAGCTTAGAGGAGTTGGAGGTATTACAGGAAAACTGACCAGCAGGCTGTGGACTCTTTGAAATGATGTGGGTGGAAGGCTCAGCATCAGTGTGAAAATTACCAGGAGCCTCATGACAGGGTTTGGCCGGGGATGACAGTGACATTCCGCCCCCTACCTCCCTCTCATCTTTTTTCTTTCTGCTGCTTTTTCCCATTCTGCTGCTTTTTACTCGCCTCTCCTCTTTCTCTTTTCTTGGTAATTCTCCTTCTCCTCCTCCTTTTTGCTTTCCTTCCACCATCATTCTTATTCCACCTACTCCTGGCTTCTTTTACTTTTACTTTTCTGATCCTCCTCTCCTCTTCTTTTCTTCCACTTGCTTTTTCTCTCCTTTTCCTTCTTCTATCTTCCTCTGTACAACAGAAGGTCAGAACTGGAAGGTTCATCTACTCCAAAACTAATTTGTTTATTGATTAGGAAATGAAGATACATGATGACTTCCCTAAAGTCACTTGGCAAAGCTTAGAACCTTTTTTCTTGACTTTTGATCCAGTGCTGCTATTACAAAACCGCCCTGTCCTTTCCAGCCTGGCTCACTCCCCTGAAATCTACTCTTATTTCTCCTTCTATCTTTGAGCTTTCTTATCTGGGAATCTTATTAGCACATCAAACTCACCAAACAGTCACCTTAACTTATTACCTTCCCAAGAAACAAACAAAAAAAGAAATGTCCCTCTTTTTCTAGGTAATTACCCTTCTCTTTGTCACTCAGTCTCTTTTTTTCCTCTTTAACATCTATTACACATTTTATTTTATTTTTATTTATTTATTTTATTAATTTGATAATTATAACATTTTTTGACAGTACATATGCATGGGTAATTTTTTACATTATCCCTTGCATTCCCTTCTGTTCCAAATTTTCCCCTCCTTCCCTCCACCCCCTCCCCTAGATGGCAGGCATTCCCATATATATTAAATATGTTATAGTATATCCTAGATACAATATATGTGTGTAGAACCCTTTTTTGTTGTTGTTGTTGCAAAGGAAGAATTGGATTCAGAAGGTAAAAATAACCTGGGAAGAAAAACAAAAATGCAAACAGATTACACTCATTTCCCAGTGTTCCTTTTCTGGGTGTAGCTGAATCTGTCCATCAAAGATCAATTGGATCTGAGTTAGATCTTCTCTTTGATGAAGATATCCACTTCCATCAGAATACATCCCCATACAGTATTGTTGTTGAAGTATATGATGATCTCCTGGTTCTGCTCATTTCACTCAACATCAGTGTAAGTCTCTCCAGGCCTTTCTGAAATCATCCTGCTGGTCATTTCTTACAGAACAATAATATTCCATCACATTCATATACCGTAATTTATCCAACCATTCTCCAATTGATGGGCATCCATTCATTTTCCAGTTTCTAGCCACTACAAAAAGGGCTGCCACAAACATTTTGTCAGTCTCAAAACGCATGAGTCATCTTGCACATTTCCCTTTCTTTCACTCCTCACTGCATCTGTTACTATGTCTTGTGAGCTCCATATCAACCCTGTCTCTTGTCTACTATACCCTGAGAATTGTGAAATATGGAATGGAATCATGGAATAGTAGATCTAAAAAAGAGACATAAAGACAATGTACTCCTGGTTCTGTCCCTTTGTTTTATACATGAGAAGGCTGAGATCCACAGAAGGCAAATCACTTGCCCAAAGTCCCAGGTAACAAGTAAACTCTCCCACGATTCCAGCCCAGTTTTTCTAATTACCCAATCATCATTGTTACAGTTCATCTTTCTTTCCAATTCACATTGATACCACTTAAGTACCTCAGTACTGCCATGTTGGATTATAAAATGTCTCCAAATTTTAACAGAACTCAGAAATCTCCTGGTCTCATAACAGAGCTGAACAAGAATCCTCATTGCAACAAAGCCAACAGATGGGGTTATAGTCATAAGACCTCTACTGATTACAGACTCCCTATCATTTGAGAGGATGCATTCCACTTTAAGAGAGCTCCCATTCTAAAAAAGATTTTCTTATGTCGTCTTATGGCATAGGCCAAAGGTCTGCCTTCCTCCTATTTGCTCGAAAGTTCTACCTTGGGGAGACAAGGAGACAAGTCCTAATATCACTTTCACCCTTTTAATGATTCAAAGACAGGAACCATTGCCTTGTCAGCCCTCTTCTTTTTTGCAGGCTAACCAAACTCAATTCCTTTAACTTACCTTCCTGTGGCTTGGGCATTAGGATGAAACTGATGACTTCATCAGCCTCAACATCTTCAGCTTCCCCATCGGTATCCACACCTTTTTGCCAATGTCTTTCCTAAAATATGACTCCTGAGACTGAACACCATATGCCTTCTGTGGTCCAGACATTCTGGACCAAGCATTCTGATTGGACCACAATGGAGTGCTTGATAACCTTTCTTCTCCAAGCACCTCATTTTTATTAAAGCAGACTCATATCATATCAGGCTGTCATATCTGCTGCTAACATGTGGAGCTTGTTGCCCAGTAAAACCCTCAGGTGTCATGCATGAGCCCTAAAGTTGAGCCACCTCTCTTGTCCTCTATTAATGTTTCATTTTGTTGTTCTTTTTTAATACAGGATTTTATTTTTATCCTGAATTCTATCATCTGTTGAGTTAGTCAACCCTTCACAAGTTGTGTGACCTTCCTAATTACTGGCACACATGCCGTCTACATTCTTGTCTACATCATTCATTGAAAGAACAATGTTGAATAATACAAGACCAAGGATACCCATTTAGTTGACCCAACCATTAAATCTCCTCACTGTACTGTAATAGAGCCCAAATCCTTTGTACCACTACTATCCTGACTGCAAAGTTCTCTCCTCTCCAATTTGTCCTTCATGCTTCTGCTAAAATCATTTTCCAGGCATAGATAAGACCATGTCAGATAGGTTTAGCTTGAAAAACTTCAATGACTTTCTATTGTCTAATTAAGCTCATAAGCATCAGAGATACAAATTATGTTCATCTTAATATAGGAATTCTATATCAAAGTTTTCAGCAGAAGAAAAGATAAAATCCCATATTGTCGGAATAGTGAGTAAATAGGTACTCTAAGCTGCTATTAATGAAACTTCAGACTGGTGCAAATATTACCAAGCAATGTAGCAATAGGCAATGAATCACAAAACTCAGAGCTAAACATTCAGTAGTTAGAATTGTAGTCCCATTAATATGGAAATGTTTTCTATAATTACACAAGTATGATATATCAGATTGCTTACTCTCTCTGGGAGGGGAGAAGGGGAGAAGAAAGGAAGGAATAAAATCTAAAACTCAAAACTTTAAATGACATTGTTTAAAAAAAACTTTAAAAAAGAATACACCAGGAAAAAAAATGAGAAAACAAATATAAAATACATCCGTACAAAGCAAAAAGAAATTAATAACTCTTGCATTTGAAGTAACAGAAACTAAGAAGTAATCTTTCTATTCACTTATTGGGGGTTCCTTTAATATGATACCCCATCTGCAGTGGAGAGAGATAGATATATGATGACAAAGAGAAAAGGAAGAGGAAGGGGAAGAGAAAGAAATGAGGAAGGAAAAGAATAAAAAAGGAAAGGGAAGCCAAAGCAGCTCAGCAAGCCTGGAAAGAAAAAAAATTAAATGTGCCTTTGGCTTATCTGCCCTTTGTTAATTATTTTTCTTCTGCTTTTTTTAAATTTAGAAGTTTGGAGTAAGATCTTGCCATTTGTTTTGTATGTTTATATCATTGTTTTTGTTCACAGTTATTAAGTTTATGTTGTTGTTATTTAAAAACACTTCCACTTGGCATTGAAAGCCTGCCACAATATGGCTTCGACTTAGTTTGCTATACTTACTTCCCATTAAATCAAAATTCACCCAATAGGCTGGCTCCTGGGAGTGATTGCTTCTAAGGACAGATGGAGATGTTCAATTTCTTTTGGACTTCTATGGGCTTTTTTGTATCATATTAAAGATTTAGGCAGCTGTATGTATATGTATTCACATCTACACATTAGCCTACATAAGGACAAATGTCAGAGTTGCAAAGCTCTGCTGAGTTAAGCTTTTAAGGAGGCAGGAAGTTCCTGTTCAGTGGCAGTTGAATGATCCTGCTGGAAGCACGGAAGACTGGATTCCTGCTTGGGACTAGGTTGAGCTTGAAGTTCTTGAAGGGTCCATTTAGCTCAAAATTTCTTTGGTTCTGTGATAGTGATTACATCCTCTGGAATGAAATGGAACACATTTACTTCCTTCTGTGTATGAATAAGTCTCCTCCCTTAGTAAATATTTGAAGAGAGCTATCACATATCCCTTCAGCTTCCTCTTTTTCCATGCTAAACAAATCTAATCTATTCAACCTTTTTTGGTTGTTTGTTTTGTATGACATATTTGTCAGACCACTCACTCGGCTTGCCAGCCCAAACTGAACAACTAAGCTCCCCCAGAAGAGGTGCTATCTTGGGATGAACCACTTCCAAACCATATTGTACTTTTCTGAGAAATATCATTGAAATGCTGCCTATTGAGTATTTCCACACTTAATAGCTACTCACATGGGAGCCAGTATGGATTAGTGGTGGGAGGGCGGGCCTTGGCCAAAGTCTTGGGTTCAAGGTCAAATTCTATTTCTGACAAATGCCCTTCTCAAGGCTCCAGGTCATTTACGAAGAGTAGATCATCCATCAGTTTTGGTGGAGGGAATGTATTAACAGGGAATTTTAATTATATTAAAGAAATCCCAAGTCCAGACCATTGCATATATACATACGTGAACATAGATGCCATATCTCATAAACCATGGAGTTGGACCTGGAAGACGTCCATCATCAGGGCACACTCACGTTGCAGATGAAGAAACTGAGGCTTGAGCAGGTTAGATAACTTATCCAGGGTCACTTTGCTAGGAAGTGTCTGAGGCAGGCTTTGATTCCATATCTAATGTCAAGTTCAACCTTCTGTGTACCTCATGCTTTTTCTTCTAAATAGATTATTTCGGGTTATACACACACACATGTATATATGTATACATTTATGTATAATTTATACATTATGTATAATTTATATTTTAAGCAATACATTTAATGATGAATATACTATAAAAATATACATATAACAATGTGGATGTTATATAATAGGTATATATTTATATGTATATATGATATAATATGCATACAATTCAACACACATATGCATATATATTTATAAGCATTATATTATTATTCATTATATATAATATGTTTTATAGTATATAGATTTACATTTATTTATAGTTGGACACTATGAGTTATTCCTTATAGGGAACTCCCAGTGTGGAATGTCCCTTTCCCAGAAACGTAGCTATTATTTAGTCACACATTTATTTATAGTTGGACACTATGAGTTATTCCTTATAGGGAACTCCCAGTGTGGAATGTCCTTTCCCAGAAACGTAGCTATAATTTAGTCACACATTTATTTATAGTTGGACACTATGAGTTATTCCTTATAGGGAACTCCCAGTGTGGAATGTCCTTTCCCAGAAACATAGCTATAATTTAGTCACAACTTGAAGTCTTCTGAGTGGCTTGGGGAATCCAAAGAGTTTGATTGACTTGTCCAAACTCAGGCAGTCACTATATGTGACAAATAGAACTTGACCTAGGTGGCTCTACAGGGAATAGAACACTGACTCTAGAGTCATATCCTAGCTCAGATACTTATTAACTGTGTGGCACTGGGCAAATTGTTTAACCATTTTTTTTTGCCTCGGTTTCCTCAGCTGTAAAATGGAGATAATAACAACATCCACCCCCAGAATCATTGTGAGGCTCTAATGAGATATTTGTAAAATGCTTAGCATAGGATACAGTAGGTATCATATAAATGTCTCTTCCCTTCCCTCTCTCCTTTTCCTGATGGTTGTGTAACCTAGAATCTGGGAAATTCTCAAGGACTGAAAAGATCTACCGGGGAATGCTAAGGGGTGGCCTCCATTCTGAGCTACTCATAGTTTCAATATGACATGTCTATGAATGTAAGCAGCCATGAAATCAGATCTTTCTTACCATGAAATTTGTTGATTTGTGATTTCCATAGGGTTGCCCCCCTCCTCATCATAGAAGAACATGCCTGGAAATCCCAGAACATGGCTTAAGGGCCCTTTGCTCTCCCCTCATAAATAACCAGATAATTGGATCCTTTTTCTCCAACTGGCACAACTGGTTTCCATTTGATCCAGGATGGGGGATGCACGTTTTTGTTCCTTGATAGATGACTCCCCTTCTTTTACTGCCTATGCTAGGGCACTCATGGCCCCTGCCACCGAGCTTCTCCTGACCTCAGGATGTCAGCCAGCCCAGCTTGTGGACCTCCCAGATTCCAGTTTAGTGGCCTTCTCATTAGAAGGATTATTTAAAAGCTCTGATAAGTTCCCAGGAAAAAGAGACCCCTGGGTGCTTTCAGAAAAGTAGGAGCTGCCAGGCAGATGAAAAGGCTTTCCAACCATGTCTTGCCTTCCCTCCCCTTCACTCAGACCACTTTGAGAGTAGAATGGAAGGACACTAGAGAAACAGAACTAGATTTGGGGGAGGGAGAAATAGGAGGGAATCTTGACTTCTGTGAAAACTTAAGGGCTCTACCCCAACCTCCTATTTCATTGTGGGCAACCAGAAGAACAAAATGAGATTAATTTCTTAATTACTATTGTGTCTTGAAGCTGAGAAAAGAAAAGCAGCATGGACTTGGATTTCCCCTATTGGGAAGTCCATCCATGTTCATGGACGTGAGGCATTTACGGCATTCCGTCCCATGAGGCCCTGTGAGTATGTATACATACCCCCAGATGTGTTCATACATCCCCATATGTGTGCAGCAGATGCCTGATCTTTTACTTCCTTGAGAAAATTTAGGCCACTAGGCCGATATACCTCCAAGTTGGCTCCGGTATTTTCTCACGCTTTCATGCCTTCTTGGGCCGACTCTCTCCTGGGTCCGGCAGCCCGGCTCATTTCTGACATGTTCGCACCTTGTCCTTGGCTGACTCTCCTGCCTGGTGTGCCCTCCCTGCTCACCTGCATCTCCAGACCTCTCTCTCTTCCTCCAACAAATAGCTCCATCACAGCCTCCTGGCTCAAGCCAGGCCTCCTCCCCAGTGATCTGGGGATTATTGGGTAACTGTTCTCCTCGCACAGCCAAAGGCAGAAGTTGGGGCTCTCTCTCCCTGACCAGCTTGTATTTCTGTTGTAAGTTCTCTTTATATTTCTATATGTATATATTATCTCAGCGAAGACTGTCTTTATATACATGCACAAATATAAATGTGTGTGTGTGTGTGTGTGTGTGTGTGTGTGTGTGTGTGTGTGTGTGTTTGTCACTAGTAAATACTTAATACATCTCTGTTGCCTGACTGATTGTCCTCTTCTCCGGCCACCGTTCCCTCTTGGATCTTGGCCTTCATTCACCCTTTCCCTGTCTCCTGTCCACTGACTTCTTCCCATAAACCCCAAAACACTCAGATTATGGTAGGCAAAAAAAATAAATAAAAAAAAATAGTAAAATCAAATTCGGGGAGAATGGCAATCCCAGAAATCCCTTGATTTTGAATTGTAGGCACCACCCTGCCTCAGGGATAGCTCTCTTCTCTTGCTAGATTTCTGGAGAAAGAAGGAATCTCTCCATTGTCTGATCTCTCCATTGTCTTCTTCCTTCCTTCCTTCCTTCCTTCCTTCCTTCCTTCCTTCCTTCCTTCCTTCCTTCCTTCCTTCCTTCCTTCCTTCCTTCCTTCCTTCCTTCCTTCCTTCCTTCCTTCCTTCCTTCCTTCCTTCCTTCCTTCCTTCCTTCCTTCCTTTCTTTCTTTCTTTCTTTCTTTCTTTCTTTCTTTCTTTCTTTCTTTCTTTCTTTCTTTCTTTCTTTCTTTCTTTCTTTCTTTCTTTCTTTCTTTCTTTCTTTCTTTCTTTCTTTCTTTCACCACTCCTCCTCTTCACTATCCCTTGTAAACTAGTTTCTTTACTCACTCCCTTGGTCAAAACTGCCAGCTTACTTTTCTAGTTTTGTGCCTAGGCTAGTTTCTGGTTTGTGTCTAATTTGTGTCTGGGAATGTCTGTGTGCCAGGTATGGAGTAACACCTTCCTAGAAATCCGTATACACACGCATGTGTAAGTTGGTGTGCTTGTGTGTGCATGCATGGGTGTGCATATGTTTACATGGGGACATTATGAGATGGGCAAGTTTCTATATGAACATCTGGAGGCATATGTGTATATGTTATACTTTTCTAGAGCCAGCTCTTCACTGATAGAAGGTAAGCTCGCTGAAGACAGGGATCATTTTGCTTTGGTCTTTGTATCCCCATGGTCTGAGCCCTTCCAGGGGCAGGGCACTAAATCCCCAACTCAGCCTTGTTCCCCAACTCAGCCTTGTCCATGCTTGACAGTTCTAATAATTACAAAGTCTTTCTTGACAATAAGTTAAGAGCTCCTTTTCCTTTCTGATCCTCCTCCCTCCCTCTGCAGCAGCCTGACTAAGGCCAGTCTTTGAAGTCTTGACATGGAGTTGGAGATAAAGATGTTGAATGTGAATGAGGATGGATGGGACTAAGAGGCCTTGATGGGAATCAGCATTGACACATTCCTCGGCTCTGAGAAAGTCCCCTACCCTCTCCCAGCCTCATGTCCCCAGCACCTGTGACCAGCTGGGCTGCTCTGCTCAGAAAAGATGGTTTCTTGAGATAAACAGGGTTAAGGGAATTGCCTAGGCTAATCCAGTTAGTAAGTACCTGAAGTTGGATTTGAACTCATGAAGATGAGTCTTCCAATTGCAAATTATGCACTCTACCCACTTCATCACCTAGCTTCCCTTTAAGGAATAGGAGGAGAAAGAGAAGGAGGAGAGGAAAGAAGAAAAGAAGAAAAGAAGAAAAGAGGAAAGAAGAAAAGAAGAGGAAGAAGAAAGACAAGAAGAATAAGGAGGAGAGGAAGAAAAAGAGGAAGAAGAAGAAGAGATGATGATGAAGAAAAGAAGATGAATAAAAGAAGCAGAAAAGAAGAAGAAGAAAAGAAGAAGAGAAATAGCAGCAGCAGAGTTTTTTTGGATGAGAACTCAGGCAGAATGGGCAGGAAGCCTAGACTGAGCCTGACCCTACTGTCCCCTGCCCCATCTCAGAGGGCAGGCCAGGCAGCCTTCCTCCCAGAACAGATCCCTTCAGCACAGCTGGAAGCGTGGGTTTTACAAACCATTGACCTTTAAAACGCCCATTTCCCACCAGGTCCATTAATGGCAAACCCCATAACCCTCAATGATGGAGGGACCACCCATGAAAACCAGTCTCAGTACAAGTCCTCCCATGATCTCTGCCTCTTGGAACCTGGCGAGTATCTGAGGCCCTTGGGGATCAGCTATAAGCAAATAGCAGAAAAGTACCTCACTACTTGCTGGTGTTAGCTCTATGACCCCAGACAAGGCACTTCATTACCTGAGGCTGCAGGGCTCCAAGAACCGAAGGTGGAGAGCAAGCCTTGATCTGCTTTTGAAGAGGAAATTTCTTTTCTGGAGCATCTGCTCAGGTTCTGACCCCTGTCCCAGTGCTCTCTATCCCATTAGCCTTGTGTGGACCATGTTATTGTCTGCATTGGTTTCCCAAACTAGGAAATGAGGATTCTGGGTTCATGATGCCCAGAGCTGCAGGGAACATAAAAGTGATCCAAGAAAACCTCCTCATTCATCCATGAGCTGGAGGCTGGTGTTAACTTGTTCACAAGTTATCAGGGTCAGAATTAAAGCCTGGTTCTCTGACTCCGGATCTAGCACTTCTCACATCGTGCCCCAAAGCTTCTCTAGTGTTTTGGAGAAATCTATTGCACATCCTGGACAGTTAGAGAGACAGGATGGGAATTATGGTAGAACATTTTCTTCAGCTCTATGGGATCATAAGAACAAAGTTTGAGAGATGGAAATGACGGAAATGGCGGTGAGTAAAGGTGCAGAAACTGAAGAATGAGGGGGAATTTTGTCAGCCAAGATGTTGACAACTCTGTAGTCCTAGTGGACCTCATCTATTTTACTCCCAAGATTAATAACTTGTGGAAAGTGACAGAAGCAGCCCCTGAACCCAGATCGTGAAACTGTAGAATCACAGATAGAAAATAGGAAGGGCCCCTCTACTCCATCCCTTCATTTGGTGAATAATGAAATCTAGGACTAACTTGTTGAAGATCTCATGGAATGGCTTTTCAATCCCTGGCTTGGACTCCAAGGCCATAATCTCTTTCCCATGTGCTATTGCCTTATGGATATTTTATAGAGAGAGCTGACATCTATATAGAGGTATAGCTAGCTAGGGGGTTATTTTTCCTAGGACTTCCTCTTCTTCCCATCAGGTGCAGGGCCCCATTTGCCATGTCTGACAAGGGATGTCTTGGTCCTGCATCAGACCTACACCTCCCAGCTCTGCTGAGGAGAGGGATCCTCTGACATCAAGATTTGGCTAATCAACGTTCTCCTGTTTCTCGATGTCCCGTTTACCTTTACCGATGGAGAAGGAGAATTGGAAAATCAAGTCCGGAGTATGGATTTGGGGTTCAGAAGAAATCTCCCCAGTGATATTGAGCCATTCATGCCTGAACATGGAATCTGTCTAGAAACCCTTTCCAATTGGCTTCTCATGTCTCCAGGCGCCTCACGATGGTGTGGGATCTTCATTGGTTCCTTCCAGAATGTGACTAATTCATTGACTTGGGCAGACATATTCCTTCAGCTGCTAATAGAACAGTATGTTCATTCACTTTGGGGTGGGGGGGTCTTGGTTGACACAGACATCTTCCAACGTATTTTCCAGCTGCCTTGTTCTTCTCCAACAGCCATGTTTTCAGTAGTTCAAGGTTTGGCGAATGTGGAATGCCCACACAAGGGGCAGAAAAAGCACGTGTGCATCTTGGGCACAAATTAACAGCTGGAGGTTGCCCGGGGAGTACATTAATTTCTCCCATCTTGGCTCACCTTTAGCAGCCAGGAGCCTGAGAAATGCCTACTTCTCTCTTTACATCGGAAGCCTCCAGCACTGGCCTTGGCCATTGGGCGCAGTTCCGAAGCCCCGGAGCAGATCTGCCACAGCAAAGTCGACAGCCAAACCCCAGAGCCTCTGGGCATTCTTCAAGCAAAGTTGGGAATGCCTGGGACCAATATGGGGGCTCAAGGATATTCAGAAGCAGCGCGATGGCTCCCAGCCACAATGGAAGCATCCCATAAGCTTGTGCCATCATCTGGCCTGAATGTTCTATGCTCCTTTTGCAGAAGGAAAGGAGAGACTGTGCTGAGGGCAAATAGCCAAGGCTAGTTGATAATAGTCACCATGTTTTACTGGAGACTAAAGGCTCATCTTTCTGTTTCCTCTCTAAGTCCACTGAGACTCTCCATTGTCCCATCTGGCCCTGGAGAGACTGCTCCCATAAACTCTATGTTAGGCAAAAAATTAAAATAAAATTTAAAATAAAAATGATGCAGGTTTCAGAGACCAAATCCAGAAATAATGATTTATGAACTCATTTCAATATTTATTAAATATTTACTATTGATTAGCTATCAAGGAAGAGAGAAGATATGTTCCTCACTCTAATATATCTTACGGTACAGTAGAGGAATTATAACTATAAATATGGCACTTAGAGCAGGAAGCAACCTCTTAAGCCGTGCTACACACACACACACACACACACACACACACACACACACACACACACACACACACTTATTTTAGAGACAACTGTGGCCCCAAAGGGTGAGATGAGCTGAGCTGCACAAAGGCAACATGGGCTGCAGAGCCCAGACTTTCAGGAATGAAGGCCAAGTCATTGAAGCACCCGAGCAGTCAGCCAGAGCGGTTCTAGATTCTCAGGGTGCTGCACACGGCCAAAGCCGGCTCCTAATTTCAGGAAGTTTGCACCGTGCTAGGTAGGGGAGACAGCTGGGAGAAGAGGGTTGGACTTGGGCAGTCACTGAGATGGAGGCCGAAGCTTCTGTAAGTGAGCACAAGATGATGGTTGTTTTCCTGCAGCGGCAGGGGAACTGTGGGAGTGACTGCAGCTCTAGGAGGTACAGGGTTGGCCGGGGGAGTCCATAGGTTGAAAAGCTAGTCAGAAAAGGACAAAGATTAAAGGGAACCATGACTGGAGCGGTACCGGGTCAACTAGTTCACTCTTCAATAAAGACAACAATGAAGGCTGAGAGTGGGAATGAGTGAGACAGAGAGCCATAGACAGACACACACAGAGACACAGAGAGACAAAGAAAGACAGAGACAGACACACACAAGAGAGAGACACAAAGAGACAAAGACAGAGAAACAGTCTGAGACACAGAAACAGATGGACAGAGAAAGAGCCACACAAAGAGAGACACATAGGCACACAGAGAGACAGGGAAAGACAGGGACACATAGAGACAGAAAGAGATTGAGACAGAGAAGGGAGACAATGATAGAGAAACAGAGACACAGACAGAGAGAGAGAGAGAGAGAGACAGAGAGAGAGAGAGAGAGAGAGACAGAGAGACAGAGAGACAGAGAGACAGAGAGAAAGGAGAGACAGATAGAAAGAGATTGAGACAGAGAAGGGAGACAATGATAGAGAAACAGAGACACAGACAGAGAGAGAGAGAGAGAGAGAGAGAGAGAGAGAGAGAGAGAGAGAGAGAGAGAGAGAGAGAGAGAAAGAAGGAAGGAGGTAGAGGTAGAAATAAAGATATATATTTGTGTGTGTGTGTGTGTGTGTGTGTGTGTACACATGTCATAGATTCAAAAAAGGATGGTGAAATACCTCCTAGAAACAGGGTATAGCATTGGCCAAAACATGGAGGCTAGAAATGGAGCCTATTAGATGGGAGTCGGCCAGTGCTATAAAGTACTTTGGCCTTGGAAAGGTATGTGGGATCCAATTTTGATGAGCTTTAAAATTCAAAAGAAGAGGGTTTATATTTGACCCTAGAGGCCCTAAACAGCGGCTAGTGCCATGTGGCAGGGCCAGACCTGTCCTTCAGCAGGATGCGGCTGGCAGCTGTTTGGTGGACACTTGGAGACAGAAGCAACTGGAGGCAGGGAGATCCAAGGGGAGGCTTTTGGAACAGTCTAGGTGAAAGGTGCTGAGGACTCAAGGAGAAACGGGCCAGTTGTGGATCTGCTGGGAGCGGCCATGTTCCAGAGATGGCACTGGAATAAAAAAGGACAGTTATTGGGGAAGGGATTAAAGAAGAAGGGAAGCTAGGGCAGCTCCGGCTTTGGAACACAGGCAGGGGTAAGGCTATTCCTGCCCTAGACAAGGGCAGCCCCAGCAGTTCATCAGGAACGTTCATCAGCCGTCCATCTCCCATTGAGCCACCCAGTGCAATGATGGCCGGCTCTTTGCCCGTCATTTCAAGATCTTGCCATGAAGATGTGGCCCTCATCTCACATTGCCCCCTGCCCATGTGCTCGGTGGGACCAGGAGAGGGTCACAGGCACATGGGCTTTCCTAGCCAACGCCTGGGCATCTCCCTGCATGGAACCCTCCGTATGCAGGGGTATGACGATAGGTGACAGAAGTACCTACCCAGCTGTGTGTGTGTGTATGTGTGTGTGTGTGTGTGTGTGTGTGTGTGTGTGTGTGTGTGTGTGTGTGTGCATTCGGGCTTTAACAAAAGATCTCTGTTCCCAAACAAGTAGGCCCCTTGAGCCCTCCTGCAAAAGGCACTTGGAGAGTGTCCAGGGCTGACACTTGACCCTGGATCCTTGGAGGTGAAAGGCACCACACACGGCCGTCACCTGGGCTCCTGACACCCTTCCCATTTACACTTAATCAGCATCAGTCCTGATAAATTATTTACCCTGGAGGAATGCAAGGGGACGCCAGTTTGTCTGCTCCAACACTCTTGCCTTCTCTTAGACTAAATAAGCAGGACGAAAGCTAGGGCTGGGGGGCTGGGAGAGGCCCCCTGATGGCCTTCAATGAGACCCTTTCTCTCCCACTCAATGGCTGCACTCTGTGCCATGCATCCTGCCCGCAGTGACACCCTCCCAGTTTCATCTGCTGTGCCCAGGAGAGCAGAGCTGTCCAGGAGCCAGGCCTCCGGGGCGCTTGGATGCCATAGAGCTGGGAAATGATAAGCCTGGCCTTGGAACGCCTAAAAACTGGCTAGTATCTGAGGGGGAAGAGATATCAAGGCTGGAAGACACCCACAGAGGGGTAAACAAAAGGGCCTTGGGCCTGGACCCAGTAGGGCACGAGGGCAGGGGGAAGATACAGATAGTAAATGGGGAGGGGAGAGAAAATTTAAGTTTTCTTGAAATTTCATTCACATGTTGAAGTCCCCAGAAATTGTATTCGGCCCAAAGCCCTAGTGCCAGAGGCGGAGCTCTCCACCTCCTCTCCTTGTATGTCTGTGCCCCATCTTCTCCTACCTCATCGCAGCTTCATATGGCAGCTGTTCCAGCTCATTAGCCTCCTGTTTCAGATAAGGAAACTGAGGCTGGCAGAGGTTGCCATGTACACAGGATGGCTGCCAAGTGTCAGAGGGGAGACTTGAACTCAAGCCTTTGAACAGTGTCTAAGCTCAGTGACTTAAGGGTGGCGCTTCCCCTTGCCCCTGACCACACTTTAGCTGAATGCCCCATGACAACTAATCAATCCAAAGCTTCTGGGCTTTCATTTTGGAATTCACTTTTTATGGTGGATAGGGTATAAGACCTGGAATCAGTAAGACCTGAATTTAATTCTACCTTCAGACCCACACTAACTCTAACTCTTAGCAAACTAATTCAACCTCAATCTTACTTTCCTCATCTGTAAAATGGGCATAAGAAAAGCACTTATTTCCTAGGGGTGCTGAAAGGCTCAAATGAGATAATGTTTTTAAGTACTTTAAGTGCTTTATAAATATAGGTTTTTATTTTTTGTTTATTTATTCATTTATTTGCTTACTTATTCATTCATTCATTTATTTGTTTGTTTATTCTACAGTCATACAGGTGCAGAGAGATCAACTCACCCATGCTTTAAGCAAGGAACTTCTTCTCAATCTCAATTCTAGAACTAGAAGAGTTCTCTGAGCCTATCCAGGCCATTTTCCAGAGAGTGAAAATGAGGTGAGGTGATTTGTGCACATAGAATGTAAGGGGGTGAAGTGAGACTGACGGGAGGCTGGAGTCACAGCTATCTCTGTCTGTGCACTCATGATCAATATGGGAATCTGTTTTGCCTGACCACACATTATCTTTGTCAATGGGAATGAGGTGGGATCTAGTTTTGTTCATCAAAAAAAATTAATAATAATAATAATAATAATAATAATAATAATAATAATAATAATAATAATAATAATAATAAAAGTCAGAGTGGGGAAAATAGCCGAGCCCCTGGAATCTGGCCAAGTGATTGCCAATCATTACTTGGCTTTCATATATGAGCTTGGGAGGACTTGGTGAAGAGAAATATGGAGAAGTAGAAGAGAAATAGATGTTGGGAAATCTGCAGAGGTTGCTGCAGCAGAAGGGGAGATGAGGGAAGACTTTCCAAGGCACTCCAGGCTACTTTGAATTTTCCAGGCCAAAACGTGCTCCCCCTGCCCTCCTCCCACTGCTGGACCAGCTGGGCTGGGCAGGATGCAATTAGACCCTCCGGTTCTGAGCCATCTGATCTGCCACCCACACTTTCCTTCCTCGAGTGTCTTCGATTTCTCCTATCCCTCCATCCATTGGTGAGATCAGTAGCAGGTCACTTAATGGGGAGGAGATTATAATCTGCTTCTGTGCCATGACTGCTGCCCTGCTAGAACCCCAGAAGCCATCGGGATGATCAGTGGACCAGAGTTTGTGCCTTGCATAGCAAAGCTCTCTGCTTTTGGGGACAAACCACCAGCTCCCAAAGGATTGCCAGAGACACTGAGCAGCTTTTAGAGAGGGGAGAGGGTCCAGGGGAAAGAATCAATGGGTGACATTAAAGTGAACTATGTTCCAGTCAGGAAACTTCGGAACGGGAAAGGTCCATGGCAGCCCAGCCCGTTATACAAGGAAAAATGGAAGCAGAGATAGAAGTGATCTGACCCAGAAAGCAAATAGCCAGATAGTAACAGAGGAAAGGCTAGAACCCTGGTCTCAATTCCTCAGCCATTCCACTCTCCAACACCACATTTCTTTTTTCTTTTTTTTCTGCTGAAGCAATTGGGGTTAAGTGACTAAATGACATACCCAGGGTCACACAGCTAGGAAGTGTTAAGTGTCTAAGGCCAGATTTGAACTCAGGTCCTCCTGACTTCAGGGCTGGTGCTCTATCCACTGCATCACCTAAAGGCCCCCAGAACCATATTTCTTGATATTACTGCCTTTTTCTAGCTGTAGAACTTTTTGATAGCAAATAAACTCCTGGATTTGGAGTCAGAAAAACCTGGGTTCCAATCCTTTCTCTAATAAATATGAGCTTCATGACCCTGAGCAAATCATTCTACTTTCCAAAGCCTCAGTTTCCTCACTTGTAAAATAGGGATAATGATACCTGTACCATTTGCCTTTAGCTATATGAATTCATCTCTGAAAAATATAATGCAAATCTAAAAGGACACCATATTAAGGTGAGTTATCGTAAGATGCAATCTGTAATAACATGTTGTCACATGTAACATGTAAACCATGATAACATATATTTTGTAACGTATGACAACATGTAGGCTTTCTGTGCTTTAGTTACTCTAGCCACAGAATAAGAATGTTAAATGTCAGAACTCATAGGGATGGAGCATCTAAGTCACTCGAGAAACATTTTATTAAACATTGACTGTTCCAGGTACTGTGCTAAATTGTGAGATGCAAAAAGAGGCCAAAGGTAGTCCCTGTCCTTAAGGATGAAAGGTAAATGTGGGTGAGAGCACTTGGGAAATTTAAGAGAATCACAGAAATGCAACACACACACACACACACACACACACACACACACACACATGCACACACACACACACAACAATTGAGTGTACAATACTATAGACTCTGAGAGCAAGGAGACCACCCATAATTCAACTTTAAAGTAATCTCTGTTTTAAAAAAAATAATTATAGTTGCAGAAAGTCACTTATCTGAAATGCTTTGAAGGTTTGCAAAAGATCTGTCCACATATTACCTCCTGTGCTTCTCGCAGCAGAACTGTGAGGCAGGTGCTACGGGCATTGCTATTCCCATTTTACAGATGAAGAAAATGAAATTCAGAGAGGGGAAACATTTTCCCAAGTTCTCACCAAGCAGAAGCTGAGGTGAGATTCCAAGGCAAACATTTTTGAACTCAATCCTAGGACTCAATCTGCTATGATGCATGGAAATCGGTTTCTTGTAGTTTTCATTTTTTTCATTCCAAACGTGTACCACCTGTACAAAGAGTTCTCAACAAGACTGCGGCTAAGAGGAGGGGAGGAAGCAGCAGCAATGATAACTGCCTATAATAAATGGTGGTCAAATGACTGAGGCAGATCCAACTCGGTGCAGAAAAGACCTGCAAACTGGATGTAGGTGGTTAGTGGGAAAAGGAAACTCCTCTCTCTTTGGAGCCTTCAGGGATACACTCCATAAGACTATCTCATGTTTGGTGCTTAATAAATAGTTGATGATTGATAGTTGACTCTCCATCTCCCATCTCCATGCCTTTGCTCTGGCTGTCCTCCACGCTGAGACTCTTGCACTTCTTCCTCTTCCAGTCCTTATTTCCTTGAGGTTCAAGCACACCTTCTGCCTGAAACTTCCCTTTTCCTTCAGCTGCAAGTGCAATGCCATTAAGGAATACCATTTGTTTGCTGTGCATGTGTCTCCTATGTATTTATGTATACCTCTGTTGTCTTGTCTGTGACAATGCAAACTCCTTGACAATGAGAATTATTTTCTTTTGTTTGTGTATCTCCAGAGCCTAGCACGTCGCCAAACACATAATAGTTCCAAAAGAAGTGTTTGATAATTGATTATCTGACTGAAAGGTCTTCCCAAGGTGACTCCTTGAGGCTTGGAGGTATCCCTAAGTTCTTGAAGACTTGGACAATGGAAGGCAAGTTTTAACAGGTTCTATCAAGGGTGGGAAATTTTATATCAGTTTACAGTAAGGACTGCCCCCCATGGAGCAATGAAAGTCCTAGACAATCCTTTATTCTTAGTAAAGAAGAGTGAAAGGGTCAGTCCCATATTTTTTTTTTTTTGAGGCTGGGATTAAGTGACTTGCCCAGGGTCACACAGCTAGGAAGTGTTAAGTGTCTGAGACCAGATTTGAACTCAGCTCCTCCTGAACTCAAGGCTGGTGCTCTATCTACTGCACCACCTAGCTGCCCCCTAGTCCCATATTTTCTGAAGATATTTTGGAGATCTGAGTGGAAAAGCAACTAAAAAAAGGGAAATATTGAAAGAAGGAATATTTACTGGGAAGTGTAACAAAAGTCATCCCAAGAGGTAATGAGTCCCAGCTATGCTTGAAAACAAGTTTTAAAAAATCCAGTCTGGCGCCCAAATCTGAAAGGCAAAGGGTTAATGTTATGGCATTTAAGAGCTTGAACTGATTCTGATCAAGAAATATAAAGAAACAGCAAGTGTTTGTTAGGACAAATTCCGAAAAGCCAAAAGGGAAATTCAGTTTCCGGGAGAAATGAGCAGAGATCTGAAAATTCTCAAGTTACATAAGTCAAAAGCTAAATGATAAGGGAGTTGATAGGCAGGGCCTTAAAATAGTTTAGGTTTTTACTTCCTTAATCTTTATTCCAAAAGATTATATTCAGGCCAGTGGAACTCTCTATAGGGAAAGCTAGGATGAAACTGATCCAAGATGTCTGGGGCGGGCCAGGCACTGGCTCTACAGATGGCTTCGTGCCACGCATTGTATGGTCCAAGTTGAGCCATGTTATCCTATTTACTATTACGTACACAGGACACTATCTCCTTTGACTTAGCTACAGCCCACCCTTAACTCACGCCTGGAAGTCTGTGTCCTCTCCTCTATCTAGTGAGAACTTGGGATTCCCTCAAAGCCTGCCATCAGCAGGACTTCTTTCTTAGTCCCCCCAGCTTCTCTTGAATTACCTTGGATTTGTCTTATATATACCTACATGTAGACGTTTTATATACTCTAACAGAATGGAACTCTGTCCCCAGAGGGCGGAAACTACTTTATTCTGTTATATACTTACTCTCTCTCTCTCTCTCTCTCTGTCTCTCTCACTCTTTTTCTCTGCCTCTCTCTTTTTCTCTCTTTCTCTGTCTCTGTCTCTCTCTTTCTTTTTCTCTGTCTCTCTCTTTTTCTCTCTTTCTCTTTCTTTTTCTCTGTCTCTCTCTTTTTCTCTCTTTCTCTGTCTCTGTCTCTCTGTTTCTCTCTCTCTTTTTCTCTGTCTCTCTCTTTTTCTCTCTTTCTCTGTCTCTCTCTGTCTCTATCTTTGTCTCTCTGTCTCTGTCTCTCTCTCTCTCTTTCTCTCTCACTCTTTTTCTCTGTCTCTCTCTTTTTCTCTCTTTGTCTCTGTCTCTCTGTCTCTCTCTCTTTTTCTCTGTCTCTCTCTTTTTCTCTGTCTCTCTCTTTCTCTCTCTCTCTCTCTCTCTCTCTCTCTCTCTCTCTCTCTCTCTCTCTCTCTCTGCCCAGTGTAGCTTCTGGTCCAAATCATGAATTTAATAAGTACTTCTTTTCTAATACTGAGCTGACCAACATATTGTAAGATGACTAGCAGGATAACAGACATTTTTCTTTAAATATCCAAGATTGCCTTCATGTAGTTTCCCTCTTGAGCTCATCATGTCCTTCTGCAGCATAGTAGATAGTCTCTGTCAATTGTATCTTTCCCATTTCCCTAAGAATAAAAATAAAAACAAAACTTCTGGTAAGGAGCTTCTCTAAGCTTAGCTGCTGGAAAGATAACACATTTTCAGCCCTGTCTGAGGCCTGAGGTAAAATTTTAAAGCTAACTTTCCAGAAGAGGAATAATCTATAATCCAAAATGCTTACAGTTGATATCCCTATACAAATTTAAAAAGTCAAAGGATATTAGATTAGACAAAGCATTTAAGTAGTTTACTTGTAGTTATGACTACAAGCAAGCAGGACAGTCCCTGCCTTCAAGGAATTTTGAAGGGAGAAAGATAACTCTTTTTATTAAAGCTTTTTATTTTCAAAACATATGGATGGGTAATTTTTCAGCACTGACCCTTGCATAGCTTTATGTTCCAAATGTTTCCTTCCTTCTCCCCACCCCTTCCCCTAGATGAAAAACGATTAAATATATATTATACATGTTAAAATATATGTTAAATCCAATATGAGTGAACATTTATACAATCCTCTTGCTGCACAAGAAAAATCAGATCAAAAAGGAAAGTAAATGAGTTAACAAACAAAATGTAAGTGAACAACAACAACAACAAAAGGAGTGAGAATGTTATATTGTGATCCACTCACTCAGTTCTCACAGCCCTTTCTCTCTTGGTATAGATGACTGTCTTCACAAAATTACAACTGGCCTCAATTATCTCATTGCTGGAAAGAGTCAGATCCATCAGAATTGATCATCGTATAAAATTGCTGTTGTTGTGTACATGATCTCCTGGTTCTACTCATTTCACTTAGCATCAGTTCATGTAAGTCTCCCTAGACCTCTCTAAAATCATCTTGCTGATCTTTCTTATAGAAGAATAATATTCTATAATCTTCATGTACCATAACTTATTCAGCCATTCTCTAACTGCTGGGCATCCCCTCAGTTTCCAGTTCCTTACCACTACAAACATTTTTCTACATGTAGGTCCCTTTCCCTCCTTAAAGGTCTCTTTGGGATACAGGCCCAGTAGAAACACTGCTGGATCAAAGGGTATACACCATTTGACAACTTTTTGAACATAGTTCCAAATTGCTCTCCAGAATGGCTGCATCCATTCACAATTCCACCAACAGTGTATTAGTGTCCAAGTTTTCCCACATCTCCTCCAACATTCTTCATTATCTTTTCCTATCATCTTAATCTGAGAGGTGTGTAGTGGTATCTCAGAGTTGTCTTAACTTGCATTTCTCTGAACAATAGTGATTTAGAGCATTTTTTTCATATGACTAGAAATGATTTTAACTTCTTCATCTGAAAATTGTCTGTTCATATCTCTTGACCATTTATCAACTGAAGAATGGCTTGAATTCTTATACATTTGAGTCAATTCTCTATATATTTTAGAAATGAGGACTTTATCAGAACCCTTAAAGGTAAAAGTGTTTTCCCAATTTATCGTTTCCCTTCTAATCTTGTTTTCATTAGTTTTGTTGGTACAAAAACCTTTTAAATTTAATATAATGGATTTTTTTTTCTTTTTTCTTTTTTAGGCTGGGATTAAGTGACTTGCCCAGGATCACACAGCTAGGAAGTGTTAAGTGTCTGAGACCAGATTTGAACTCGGGTCCTCCTAAATTCAAGGCTGGTGCTCTATCCACTGCACCACCTAGCTGCCCCCTAATATAATGGATTTTAACAGATAGAACTTTATAGAGGTAAACATGAAATCTTCCTATTGATTAGTAACTTTTTTTAGTTATTTAGTAATTAGTAACTTAGATACTAACCTTACTATTAGGTTAAAAAAATTGATTTCATCACCATAAGATGGAAGAAGCACAGTTAGGCAATAGTTTATCGGAAAAAGAACCAAGGACTTTAGAACACTGAATATTCAAGATGGATCAATAATATGATATGTCAACCTCGGCAGTTAATGACCACTCAGACTGTTACATTGAGTGAAGAATGTTGACCAGAAGAAGGGAAGTGACTGTCCCTCTGTCTTCTGACCATGATCCACCTGGAGGGTTACATTTGAATTCAACATTTTAAGGACAATGATCAACTAGAATATGTCCAAATTAGGCTAACCAGGATAGGGAATACTTTTGAATACTTTTCACATAAGGTTTAGTTGAAGCAAATGGAGATCCTTATTCTAAAGAAGAGAAGACTCAGGATTAACAAGATAGCTGCCTGGAAAGATGTGAAAGTTTGTCCTCTAGAGTGGAGATTAGCCTTGCTCAGTTTGTCCCCAGAGGGAAAAACCATGTATGGAGGCTAAAAAGTCCATTAGAGGCTCAATGTCAGGACAAGCTTCCCAATAGTGGGATCAACCTCAGAATGAGAAGAGCTGCTTGCAGAAAGTAAGACTTCTTCCTCCATAGAGGTCTTAAAGCGGAAATTGAATGGTCATTTGTTGGGTTCATTGTAGAGGGGGATCTTTGGCAATAGGGAGTGTTGTATGTCTGATTAGAAGACCACTGAACTTCCCTCTAGCCCTGAGATTTTCTTTTTCCTGGATTTGTGATTGTTGGAAGGTGAGAGAATAATAATATAGGGCTAAGAAGAAAAGTCAAAATGTGGACCAATTAACTCTAAATCTTTTTCCTACACAAAAGGTCCTCCCCACTAAAGACAGAGCTGTGTCCTTAGGGAAGGAAGTTGCCTCTCATGTCCAAAGAGGATTCTCAAATGTTTTCATGAAAGGGCTAATTGATAGTAAATTAGAGGAAGAAAGGACCAGAAGTGGTGGGTAGAGACCCTGACCTGAGGGGATGCCAAAGCATCTGTATTCATTCATCAGCTATGAACAAAAAAAAAAATCATCCTGGATCCCAGAACATGATTTCCAATAGACCCATAATGGGGAGTCTTTTGAAGCTTTTCACATTAAAGAGAACTGCTATTGGTGACTCATATAAGGACCAGGAAGTCTCTAGACAGCATTTCTAGAAATTGTGAAAATCTAGAAGAAGGGGTTTGTAGCTCAGAAAGCCCACAGGATCCATTTTTCAACTCATTATCACAAACTATCTGAAGTCCCAGAGTAGTGTTCCATCTCCCCTTAGGATTTTGAGGGTATTCCTCAGGTACCAGAGGTGATTTTGTTACATCATAAGCTTGAAGCTCCATCAATGAGTTCCCCTGGCTAAATTATCAGTTAATGACCTCTTAAAAATTTTAATAGTATTTTATTTTTTCCAATTACACACAAAGATAATTTTCAATATTCATCTTTGAAAAACCTTGTGTTCCAATTTTTTTTTCTCCCTTTCCTCTCCCCTCCCCAAGACAGCAAGCAATCTGATATAGGTTAAACACATAGTTCTTCTAAACATATTTTCATTCAATAATTTTAAATTGACTTAATTTTATTTCCATTCAATAATTTTAAATTTATTTAATTTTATTTCCATTTAATAATTTTAGTCAGCCAGTCTTGTTATTTTTAAATTTAATAATATTAGTATATTAATCACAGTTCATATAAAACATTCCCCAAAGTCTTTTTGCCTCTATCTAGAAAGATAGATAAATGGAGTGGAAGGTGTCAATGGAGAAGAGAAATTATGCATGGGAGACAAAATCCAATAAGGGAGGGACCTGTGAAAGTCCTGGCTTTCTATGTTTACATTTAATGTGCATAATGTGGTTAATACATGTTGAATTCAAGATTTTTATTGTAAAATGTTATATTCACTCTCACAGTTTTCACAAAGACTCCATGAAATTTATACAATTGTAAGTTTAGATTTGGGTAGAATCTAAAAAAGATTGAGAAACAGAACAGTAGTTCAACTTATCTTTCCTTTTATGGTAAAGAACATTATATTATAGAGTTTCATTGAGTAACCTGGAATCACAAATAATTCATCTTGATTTAGCTAGGATTACAGCCTACACCCTGGGAAACCCTGCCCAATATTCTAATCAAATCATTGGTTTATTCCTTAAAGGGATCCTAGAGACTGTTGTGTTCAACCCCTTCCTTTCCCAGATGAGGAAGCCAATTGAGTCTGTGCAATTCATCACAATAAGAAGGCAGTTCTCCCCTCCAACTCCCAGCAACCTCAGCAATGGGGAACCACCATTTTACCTTAGCAGGGGTCAACCAGCCCAGTTTGGAAATGAAGAACATAGCCTTGCTACTGACCATGCCTGTGTGGCCTATGAATGGCTGCTGTACTTCTAGCCTGAGTAGAATATGGAGATGCAGACTCCAAAAATAACAAACAAACAGATTAATTGAGCAATAAGAATTAATGTGCATTCATCAAGAACAGGTCATGTGCGGTTATTTTTAATGAACTGAATTTGCGAGTTTCTGTTTTTAACATTAGTAAATATTAGTAAAATGTCAAAGGCAGCCTGTTGGCATATTTTGGCAAGATGCTTAATTATATTTGTCATAATATCTTGTGCATAGTAGATTCCCAATTAGTTGAATGACCAGACCCTAAAAGTTGTTATTGATGATGGAAATTTACAGCTAGATCTTTAAGTGAATGTCTTAAAGATTTATTCTTGGTCATGGAATTTTTTTTTTTTTTTTTTTTTTTGCAATGACTTGGATAAAAATGTGTGTGAAATACTTGTCAGATACTTTGATCAGCTCTACTTCTAATCAATCTCAGACCCACATGGGGACTATAAAAGTTACTACTATTCTACTATACGATTTTGACCTGTGACTCATACCAACACATACCAGTGCTCTGCCAATATCTCATCAATAGAAACTTATTTCAAGATTCAGATCATTTGTTATTTGAAGCCCTTCCTGATATTCCCAGTAATCAGAAATCTGACCAACTCCCTAATATGCCCATGACTGTTTATCTGCATTTTTCTATACCTTTTTTCATTTTCTAACTTTAATCTGTTATACTTATTTAATTGTGATATTTCCTTAAATTCCTTTTTGTGTTCTTTTTATATTGTTTAAATTTATTTATATGATCACATATTTTTTTAAAGCTTTTTATTTTCAAAACATATGCACAGATAATTTGACAACATTGACCCTTGCATAGCCTTATGGTTCAGATTTTCTCCTCCTTCCCTCCACCTCCTCCCCTAGATGGCAAGCAATCCGATATATGTTAAACATGTTAAATATAATTAAATCCAATATGGATAAACATATTTATGCAATTCTCTTGCTGCACAAGAGAAATCAGATCAAAAAGAGAAAATAAATGTGTAAGAAAACAAAATACAAGTGAATAACAACAAAAATAGTGAGAATGTTAAGTTGTGATCCATATTCAGTTCCCACAATCCTCTCTGTGTGTAGATGGCTCTCTTCATCACAAGATCATTGGGATTGGCATCAATCATATCATTGTTAGAAAGTGTTACATTCATCAGAATTGATTGTTGTATAATCTTGCAATGATCTCTTAGTTCTGCTCATTTCTCTCAGCATCAGTTCCTGTAAGTCTCTCCAGGCCTCTCTAAAATCTTCCTCCTGATTGTTTCTTATAGAACAATAATATTTCATAACATTCATATAACATAATTTATTCAGCCATTCTCCAACTAATGGATATCCACTCAGTTCCCACTTTCTTGCCACTATGAAAAGGGCTGCCACAGATATTTTTGCATATATGGGTCCCTTTCCTTCCTTTAAGATCTCTTTGGAATATAAGCCCAATAGGAACGCTGCTAGGTCAAAGGGTATACAGAGTTTGGTAACTTTTTGAACATATTGCTCTCCAGAATGGCTGGATCTGTTCACAACTCCACCAACAATGTCTTAGCATCCCAGTTTTCCCACATCCCTCCAACATTCGTCCTTGTCTTTTCCTGTCATTTTAGCCAATCCGAGAGGGAAAAAAAAATATCATTTTAAGAGCATAGAATGCAAACTTTTTGAGAGTGAGGCTTCTTGATTTTTAAATTTGGACCACCTAATCTTAATTTAGTGCTTTTTAAATTAGGGTTGATATGCTTCAGGAAAATGGAAATTTCTTGAGAGCAGGAATTCTTTGTTGTTGTTGTTGTTGTTTTTAAGCCCCAGCACTATTGCAATGTCTTGACCTTAGTAAACATTTAATAAACCTTTGTTGGATTAATTCAATATCACAGAAGTTAGGAAGAATTCATTAAGAAGACCACAGAAGGGGACAGCTAGGTGGCGAAGTGGATAGAACACCAGCCCTGAAGTCAGGAGGACCCGAGTTCAAATCTGGTCTCAGACACTTAACACTTCCTAGCTGTGTGACCCTGGGCAAGTCACTTAACCCCAGCCTCAGAAAAATGAAAAAAAGAAAAGAAAAACACAAAATTCTAGTCCTGGAATTAGAAGGAATGTCTGCAATGATCTGATCAAAATCATATCTCCAAAAGAATCCCCATGACCCAACATGATAAACAGCATAATCCCTTGTTGGAAAACTCCAGGAAAGAGAAATTTAGCATCTCCCAATGAATTCCACACAGCATATGAAGAGTTCTGCTTGTTTATAAATTTAGTTGATTTTCCCCCAACAGATAACCAATCTAGATCTGCATCTTTTTCAATTTAAAATTCTTGTTTCTGATTCTTTCCTCTGGGGCCACATAAAGAACCTTTTCACTCCCACAGGACAATCTTTTGGGCTATATTCTCCTCTATAGTGGAGAAAGAACTGGTTTTGGAGATCTGGATTCAAATTCTAGCATTGACACTTATTTGCTATGTGACTTCAAACCTCCTTTTCTACCCATTGGTAGATGGTTAGACTCTTCTCAGTTCTAAGTATATAAGTTGATAAAATACCTGAAGCCATTCTCATCTGCATCATGTCCACTGCTTAGTGTCTTCTCTGCTCAAAGTTAAATGTCCCCAAGTTCTTTGATTGCCATTTTTCATAGATGACTTGTCATTTACAATTTTATGCCTAAAAAGGAATTAGTACATAACAGGTTTTTAATAAATGTTTGTTCGGTGATTGTTTAAGATTGCCCTTCTATGAATTCTCTCTGGCAAAGGTATGACTAAACAATAGTTCATGTAGGAAAAATCTGAGAGTTTTTATACACTGGAATTTCAGAATCCCTCAGCAATGTGTGTGACAGCCATCAAAACAATTAAGGGTATCTTGGGCTGCAGAGGCAAAGAGTCTAGATCAAGGAAAGGGAAAATCTCATTATGCTTTGCCATATTCTTATCATGCACAGTGTAGTGCTCAGTTTTAGTATCCTTGAATTAGGAAAACTATTGGCTAGGGTGGGATAACCCAAGAGAAGAACACTCATAATAATGAAGATGATAGGGGCAACACCATATCAGATGAGTATTGTTGCAAAGAATTAGGATGCTTGTTTTATAGAAAATGGAACTAAGGATGGGGTGTGGGGCTAGGGATAGGGAAGAACCAAGAAACTAGTTATTTGAAAGGTCTTATAGGAAGAGGGATTAGCTTTGTTCTGCTTGGTCCTGGAAAGTACAACTAAGAGCAACAGGTAGAATTTATTGAAGCACATATTAAGGTTTAAGAACTTTAACCACTCTATCAATCAAATGTTTATTGAGTTTCTATTATATTCCAAACATTGCGCTTGATATCAGGTATAAAAACCGTCGCTTTTTAGTTTCAAGTTTAATTTTCTGACAAAGTTTGTTATTCCAAAGTAGAATGGGCTGACTCAAGAGGTAATGCAGCCCCCCTTACTTGGAGTACTACAGTAGTGACTGGTTGATGATTTTAAAGGATGCTAAAGCTACAATTCCTTGCTATTCAGATAGCTCTGGCTGTTTATGAACTGCAGGTGCTGTGATCATTATAAAATAAATGACAAAAGAAGCTTCTCAGCCTCAGTTTCTTTAAAACATTAAAACAGAAACCATATAAATATTCTCTGACATATAAAGCCTTTCTCTCAAGCCAAGAAATTGCAAGGAAGTTCTCTTTTATAGATCTTGGTATTTGTTTTGTTTTGTTTTGTTTTGGGCTTCTGCTCATAATATTAATGATCTTTGTGGAGGAGGAGGATCAATTTGTATGAAGGTAGAAGATGGTAGACTTAGGGTGATTTTGGAAGTATAGGATGCAAAGGAGATCCCCACTGAAGATGAAACATTTTTGAAATGATATCAAGCTAGAGGATGTGGACTCAGAAGGATACACAGGATCATGAGGCCACACACACAAACACATACACACACACACACATACACATACACACACACACACAAAAGAGAGTATCTGGACAATGTTAAAAAAAAAAAAGGGGGAGGTAGTGGAGAATCTCAGCCAATAGATAGGGATGGGGATGGGGTGGGGTGACTACGAAAGGAAATCTCAAATATCCTTAACTCATCCAAACCAGATGGAATTTTGCTTCTCCACCAGAGCCACTTAAGACAAAGCACATGTCTACACCACAACAAACACTTTAGCAGGGAATGAGTTGGTGCATATGGTGAAGGGAGTCAGTGTTAATGTGGAAATCAGTTCCTCTCTTTTATCCTCTTTTGTTTCCACCTCTCTTTCTCAAAATGGACTGGGTGTCCAAACTAAAGTGCTATGGGAAGGAGGTTCTGAATATCCCAACAATTGTTATCTGTATCATGTTCTTCAACCTGAGATTCATAAAGAAGAAGATAAACAAACTGGAAAAGAAGGAGGAAGAGGAGGAGGAGGAGGTGAAAGAGAAGAAGAAGAAGGAGAAGAAGGAGAAGGAGAAGAAGAAGGAGAAGAAGAAGGAGGAGGAGGAGGAACTGAAAGTAGGATAAAATGAGGAAGGCTACCATTTGTTTTTTTTTTTCTTGGATCTCCAACTTGGAGGTGTCCAGATATAAACAAAAGACTCATGTTTTCTATGTATCAGAGCCCAAAATTTCCCTCAGGGAACAGAAAAATGTTGGCCTCACTTTCTGTAGATCACCAGCAGGTGTTTAGGAAGTCTTGAGCACAGACCTTGATCTCATAATTTATTTTTTTCTTAGCACTTTAAAGTTTTATAGTTTTTCATCACAGAAACCCTATAAGGTAGATAGTGGAAGAAGACATATCACTATTTTATATATAAGGAAGCCAAGGGAAAGATCACTTAGAGCTCTGACTTGCAAATATGTACTAATGATTAAAGGAGTCAGGCCTGGAGCCTGGGATCTCAACAGTCATTGGGGGAAACAACAACAACAACAACAACAACAACATATTGGCTTTCAGGGTCAAAGGACATGGCTTTAAATTTTGGTTTGGCTATTTACTAGTAAGTGACTTTCTTGCTCTAGGGCTCGGTTTCCTCCACAGTAAAATGAGAGGAAGCATCTTTCATGGCTCTGCCACTCGTAGGTCCTTCTTCCTTTTGCCTTCTCCCACCAAAGTATTAGAAAAGATTTCCTCATGCATATGGATGAAGTAGGCAGATGACATTCCCTTTAAGTTCCATGTCCCCACTGGTCACATTTCACATGCCACTTTCAAAGATTCACTTCTGATTCATGTGCTGGAGTATGTGGCAGGATGATGGGTTTGCCTCCATCTTTGATACCCCCATCTTCTGTGATCTTCAGCTCTTCCAGCTGCTTATCCCTAACACTGGGTAACTCTGCTGTACCCTATACATAAAAAAATATGGGCACTAGCAATCATCACAAAGGCATGATAGATGGGTCCATTTCAAATTTATACCAAGTGATCTCTACTTGTTA
The DNA here is from genome assembly GCF_048593235.1 of Sminthopsis crassicaudata. Lineage (NCBI taxonomy): Eukaryota > Metazoa > Chordata > Mammalia > Dasyuromorphia > Dasyuridae > Sminthopsis > Sminthopsis crassicaudata. Next base: position 751,718,968 of record NC_133617.1, on the reverse strand, counting down.
TTTTAGGGGTGCATGGCCATGCTCCCATCTTACAACTTCTTTGCATTTATTGTCAATCTAAATATTCTCTTTTTATCACTCCATCCATTCTATTCTTCCTACCTCAGCAGAAGGCAATTCTTTCTCATTTACTCATTATAGGTGGGGTTGAAATTACTCTACGCATATGACCTTGATAGATCAATCAGGTGAGAATAGTTTTGAGGATTGTTAAGGGTGAAAAAGGATTGAATGCTTCCCTACATATGAGAAAAAGATTGAGAAGATTGATAGAAGGATTTGGTCATGTTCTGTGGGGCCAATATAAAGCCAATGATCAAGTAGGAATCTGAGATTCAAGGGAGTAGAAAGTTCTGGGAAAGCATTACATCCAAACTTCCAAAATAAATTTCTTAAGGAAGAAAAGAGGACAGTGACTTAGCTTTGGGCTTCTCCCCTCCCTTTCAGATCTTATTTGGAGATGGACTTGTGACCTCTGGGAGTATGAATATATTTTTTCTGTTGCCATCTTTGCAATGTTCTGAGACAGCAGTGGTTAGTATTAGTGTATACAAAAACAACCAAGAAAAGACTAAGCAGTCTGAAGAAAGGTTATAAAAAGAGCACAGAAGAAAATCTACCCCATACCTAAAGAGAACATCTCAAGGACATCAGCAAAAAGATTTCCAGGAGCTGTGAGTTTCCCCTTTTCCACATCATATTCTCTGGATTTTCTATGTACTTATTGGGTCTGTGTTACAAAAAATTGGGGAAAATGTTTTCTACCAACAGACTGGTACTTATTAAGTTGTTGTTTACTAAAATGATTATGATACCACCTGAAGAAATACCCTTTTCTAAAAGTTAATTAAATTTGGTTAATATCAATGACAATTCTGAGAAAAGCACACTCGAGGGAGCTTTTGAGGTCTAGCAATAAATAGACAAACAGATAGACATAACTATGTAGTTATATAGATAAATAATCTCCACATTCCCCCATTGTCTCTGTAGCTTCTCAAGATTAACCATGAAGTCTTGAGAGGGAAATGTAGTGAATTCTGGGGAAACCAATATGCCTGTGTTGTTGGGGATTAGGAGAATGGCTCTGGTCTTGAGAGGTGTAAACTGAGAAGATTGAGCTCTGATATAAAATCCCTGATTTCCTCTCTTTTAAATTTCCAAACTTATCTTCTTTTCTAAGAGTGCCTGTTAATCACTCTGTAACTTCTACCTATATCCATATTGTCTTCCCAATTAGTTTATAATTTTGAGGGCAGGTACTGCTCTACTTTTATTCTTTGTAGCACCCAGTCTGGTTCAACAAACTTTGTTTGATTGATGTTAAGCGTTCTAGGCCTTTTGCCCTTTATTCAGAGAGTGAGGAAAAATGTGAAAGATGGGTAATCGCTTTGGTCGAAGGCATTTTCAATTCAAGCAATCTTCAAGCTAGTTTATTGCCAGGTTAGGCAAGAGGGTCAGCTCCTGTTTTCAATAATTATACTGCAGTAAGAGGATCCCAGTTATAACAAAGAATTATAGTAACACTTCAAGATATGCTAAGTACTTAATGTATATTCTCTCTTCTGTCCAAATCATAGCAATACACTCATAGTGAACATTGATTGTTAGGAATTTCCTCCTAATATGGGGAGGGGAATTTGGGAATTTGGGAATTTCCTTCTCAAATTCCTTCCATTCATATTGGTTCTGCTTTCTACAGTCAAATCACCAAATCTATTCCTTTTTCAAGGTGGAGCTCACTCCCACAAGTAGATCAGATACCTAGGGGGCACTGTCATTTTCCCCCCATAATTCTAAAGTTTATCTTGGGATGTTTTTGTTCATTGCTTTCTCTCTTAATATTGTAGCTCATGAATCTTTGTCCTTATTCATCCAAAATTGTTCAGACAGACTTAGGTAGATTTTAGAAATAAATAGTTGCTAACGATAGGTTTTTGCTAAGTATAGTGGAAGCAGTTACTGCAAACCATCCCTTCTAAACTAGGTGTATACTATCCCACAAGGACAAGCAAAGTCAAAAGAAAAATGGGCTCAAGTTTAATGAATATGTGGCAAAGGGGTGACATAGCTATTGTAAGTTATTTTGCTATTTGTCCTTACAGCATTCTCCTTAGGTATGCTATACCTTTTTTTAGGGCTCCTAGTAGGGCCCTGAAGATCACGTTGGTTTGTCTAGTTTGTCCCTGTCCCTGTTGTAGACACTGCCATCAGGTACACTGCTGAGATGCAGATGGATCGTCCAAATCCTCTGACTCTGAAGTTTAAATGGTCTTCAAACGACAGAAGTTGGGCATGGAATGGGGAAGAAGTGAAGATCGTTTCTTTCTCCTCCCCAAGTGATTCTCTCCTAGGGACTGGTTGGAATGTCCTCTCTTGCTGTGCTGATCACAGAATATTATGAAGCTTTTGCTTTGGTTTATTGTTATTGTTGTTATTTTATCCCCCCTCCCTACTGTCCTAGATGGCAAGCAATCCAATATATGTTATACATGTTAACATATATGTTAAATCCAATATGTGTTAACATATTTATACTATTTTCTTGTATAATCAGATCAAGGAAGATCAAATCAAAAAGGAAAGTAAATCAGTAGGAAAACAAAATACTAGCATATATACATATATATATATGCTGATTTACTGATTTAACTGATTTAACATCAAAGATGTTAAAATAGATATACATCCATCCATATATATATATATATAATGTTATATAGGTATACATATATATATATGTATGTATGTATGTATACCTATTTTAATATCTTTGATGGAATGACTGATTGAATAGATGTATTCTCACCTAATTTAGATTGTTACTTTAAGTAAGGAAGTAGTCATTGAGTAATTAATGAATCCCACTCTTAAACATGGACACATTAAAATTTCTTTTTTTTTTCCTTTTTAAGCTTTTTATTTTCAAAACATATGCATGAATAATTTTTCAACATTGACACTTGCATAGCCTTGTGTTTCAGATTTTCCCCTCCTTCCCCTTCCCCTACCTCTCCTAAACGGCAAGCAATCCAATATATGTTATACATGTTAACATATATGTTAAATTCAATATGTGTTAACATATTTATACAATTTTCTTGTATAATCAGATCAAGAAAGATCAGATCAAAAAGGAAAGTAAATCAGTAAGAAAACAAAATGCAAGCAAACATCAACAAAAAGAGTGAGAATGTTATGTTGTGCTCCACATTCAGTTCCTACAGTCCTCTCTCTGGTTGTAGATGGCTCTCTTCATCACAAGATTATGGGAACTGGCATCAGTCATCTCACTGTTGGAAAGAGTCACATTCATTAGAATTGATCATCGTATAACATTAATATTGCTGTGTACACTGATCTCCTGGTCCTGCTCATTTCACTTAGCATCAGTTCATATAAGTTTCTCCAGGCCTCTCTAAAATCATCCTGTTGATCTTTCTTATAGAAGAATAATATTCCATAAGCTCCATGTACCATAACTTATTCAGCTAATCTCCAACCGATGGGCTTCCACTCAGTTTCCAGTTTCTTACCACTACAAAAAGGCTGCCACAAACATTTTTGCACACGTGGGTTCCCTTTACTTCCTTTAAGATCTTTTTGGGATATGAGCCCAATAGAAACATTGCTGGATCAAAGGGTATGCACACTTTGATAACTTCTTGAACATAATTCCAAATTGCTCTCCAGAATGGCTGGATCCATTCATAGTTTCACCAACAATGTATTAGTGTCCCAGTTTTCCCACATTCCTTCCAGTATTCATCATTACCTTTGCCTGTCATCTTAGCCAATCTGAGAGGTATGTAGTAGCACCTCACAGTTGTCTTTATGTGCATTTCTCTGATCAATAGTGATTTAGAGTACCTTTTCATTTGATTAGAAATAGTTTTAATTTCTTCATCTAAAAATTCATATCCTTTGACAATCTAGCAATTGGAGAATGGCTTGAATTCTTATAAATTTGAATCAATTATCTATATATTTTAGAAATGAGGCCATTATCAGAATTTTAAATTATAAACATTTTCTAAATTCATTGCTTCCCTTCTGATCTTCTCTGTATTCATTCTGTTTGTACAAAAACTTTTTAATTTAATATAATCAAAATTATCTATTTGATGTTCAATTATGAGTTCCAGTTCTTCTTTGGATATAAATTCCTTGCTTCTCCACATATCTAAAGGTAAACTATCTTTTGTTCTTCTAATTTGCTCATAATATCACTTTTTATGTCTAAATCATGAACCCATTTAGATCTTATTTTGGTATATGATGTTAGGTGTGGGTTGAGCCCTAATATCTTCCATATAATATCTTCCATACTAATGTCCAATTTTCCCAGCAATTTTTGTCAAATTGTGAATTCTTAGCCCAAAAGTTGGGGTCTTTGTGTTTGTCAAACATTAAATTGCTATAGTTATTGACCCATATAGTTATTGTCCAGTGATCCTAACCTATTCCACTGATTGACTACTCTACTTCTTAGCCAGTACCAGATGGTACTGATAATTACTGCTTTATAATATAGTTTTACATCTGGCACAGCTAGGCCACTTTCATTGGCATTTTTTTTTATTAATCCTCTTGAAATTCTTGACCTTTTGTTCTTCCAGATGAACTTCGCTATTATTTTTTAGGTCTGTAAAATAATTTCTTGGGAGTTTGACTGGTCTGGCACTAAATAAGTAGATTCATTTAGGTAATATTTTTGTTTTTATTATATTCTCTTGGCCTATCCATGAGCATTTGATATTTTCCACTTGATACTAGACCTGACTTTATTTGTGTGGAAAGTGTTTTGTAGTTGTATTCATATAGTTCCTAACTTTCCCTTGGCAAATGGATTGCAAAATATTTTATCGTATTGAAAGTTATTTTGAATGGAATTTCTTTTTGTTTCTCTTGCTCCTGGACTTTGTTAGTAAGATGCAGATGATTGATGTGGATTTATTTTGTATCCTGCAACTTTGCTAAAGTTGTGAATTGTTTCTAGTAGTTTTTTAGTTGATTCTCTAGGGGTCTCTAAGTATATCATCACATCATCTACAAAGATTGATATTTTGATGTTCTCATTATCTACTCTAATTCCTTTAATCTCCTTTTCTCCTCTTATTGCCAGCTAGCATTTCTAATACAATATTGAATAATAATGGTGATAGTGGACAACTTAGATTCACCCCTGATCTTATTGGGAATGAATATAGCTTGTCTGCATTACATATGATAAATTGCTGCTGATTTTAAATAGGTGCTACTGATCATTATAAGGAAAAGTCCATTTATTCCTATATTCAGTATTTTTAATATGAATGGGTGTTAGATTTTGTCAAATTCTTTTTTCTGCATCTATTGAGATAATCATATGATTTTGTTAGTTTGGTTATTGATATAGTCAATTATGCTAATAGTTATCCTAATGTTGAACCAGCCCTGCATTCCTGGTACAAATCCTACTTGGTCATAGTGTATTATCCTGGGGAAAACTTTCTATAAATTCGATGCTAATATTTTATTTAAGATTTTTGCATAAATACTCATTAGGGAAATTGGTCTATAATTTCCTTTTTCTGTTTTGACCCTACCTAGTTTAGTTATATGTACCATATCTATGTCATAAAAGGAATTAGGTAGAAGTACTTCTTTCCCTATTTTTTTAAGTAGTTTTTATAGTATTGCAATTGATTGTTCTTTAAATGTTTGGGAGAATTCACATGTAAATTCAACTGGATCTGAAGATTTTTTTCTTTGGGAGTTAATAGCTTGTTCTATTTCTTTTTCTAAAAGGGAAATATTTAAATAACTTATTTTATCTTCTTAACAGAAGCTTAACAGCTGGAAATCTATGTTTTTGTAGATATTCCTCCATTTCACTTAGATTATCAAATTTATTGGTATATAGTAAGGCAAAATACTAATTATTGCTCTATTTTCCTCTTTATTGGTAGAAAGTTCTCCCTTTTCCTTTTTGAGACTAACAATTTGATTTTTTCTTTCCTTTTGCTACTTAAGTTAGGTTTTATCTATTTGATTGGTTTTTCCATAAAACCAACTCTTAGTTTTATTTATTCATTAAATAATTTTCTTACTTTCCACCTTATTAATTTCCCCTTTTATTTTCAGAATTTCAAATTTCATATTTAATTGAGGATTTTTTAATTTGTTATTTTTCTACTTTTTTTTTAGTTGTAAGCCCAATTAATTGTTTTTCTCTTTCTCTATTTTATGCAAGTAATCATCTAGAAATATAAAATTTCCCCTTTTACAGCTTTGGCTGCATCCCACAAATTTGGTATTTTGTCTCATTATTGTCATTCTCTTGGATGAAGTTGTTTTACATCTATGATTTGTCATTTCATCCATTCATTCTTTAGGATTAGATTATTTAGTTTCCAATTAGTTTTTGGTCCATTTTCTCCTGGCCTTTTATTGCATGTGATTTTTATTGCATCATGATCTAAAAAAATGCATTTACTATTTTTACCTTTCTGCATTTAATTTTGAGGGTTTATGCCTTAATACATGGGAAATTTTTGTATAGATTCAATGAACTATCAAGAAAATAGTAGAATCTTTTCTGTCTCCATTCAGTTTTCTCCAAAGATCTATCATTAACTAACTATTCTAATATTATGTTTACCTCCTTAATTTCTTTCTTATTTATTCTGTGGTTTGATTTATCTAGTTCTGAAAGAGCAAGGTTGAGGTCCCCCAGTAGTATAATTTTGCTGTCTATTTCTTCTTGCATCTCACTTAACTTTTCTAGGAATTTGGATGCTATACCACTTGGTGCCTATATGTCTAGTATTGCTATTGCTTCATTATCTGTGGTACCCTTTAGTAAAATATAGTTTCCTTCCTTATCTCTTTTAATTAGATCTATCTTTGCTTTTCCTTGATCTGAGATGAGATGATGAGATGCTTTTTTTTTGCTTCACCTAAAACATAATAGATTTGCTCCAGCCTTTTACCTTTACTCTGTATGTATTGCTCTGCTTTAAATGTGTTTATTGTAAACAACATATTGTATGATTCTGGCTTTTAATCCAGTTTGATATCTGATTCTATTTTATAGGAGAGTTCATCCCATGCACATTCACAGTTTAAATAACTAATTCTGTATTTCCTGCCATCTTATTTATCCTGTAATGCTTTTCTCTTTCCTTTTCCCCTTCCTTCCTCCCCAGTATTTTGCTTTTGATTACCACCTCCCTCAAATAGTCCCCCTTTAAAGCCCCTTCCCCTTTTTACACCTTTCCCCTAAAACTTCTGTTTTCCTTTTTATTAGTCTTACCCTTTCTTTTCTCCTTTCCTATCCTACTGCCCTATAAAGTGAGACAAATTTCTCTCTGAAACCAAATATGTCTGATATTCTCTCTTTGAGCCAAATCTGATGAGACTAAGACTCACACAATACTCATCCTCTTCCCTTCCTTCTCTCAATTATAAAAGATCTTCTTTTCCTCTTTATGACATGTAATTTCCCTTTTTTTTAACCTCCTTTTCCCTCTTTTTCCAGTATGATCCCCTTTATACCTCTAGTTTCTCTTTCATCTTATTATAATAAAATCAAATTACACCTATATTCTCTAAATATACCTATAACAAAGATATAGTTCTCAAGAGTTCTTTCTTTTTCTCAAGAGTTCTTTCATTTTTACCTTTGTGTGCTTTACTTAAGTTCTGTGTTTGGAGATCAATTTTTTTTGTTCAGTTCTAGTCTTTTCATTAGAAATAGGTAAAATTCACCTACATTATAGAATGTCCATCTTCTTTCCTGAAAGATAATGCTCTTAGCTGGATAGCTTATTTCTGGCTGTAATCCAAGTTTCTTTGCCTTTCAGAATATCAAACTCCAGGCCCTTGGATTCTTTAAGTTCAAAGCTGCTATGTCCTGGGTAATCCTTATTATGGCTCCTCAGCATCTAAATTGTTTCTTTCTGGCTGCTTGCAATATCATTTTCTTGGTGTAACATTTCTGAAATTTAGCCATGATATTCCTTGGGGTTTTAATTTTGTGGTCTCTTTCAGGTTATCAGTGAATTCTTTCAATGGCTGTTTTGTTCTGATTCTAAAACATCAGGGCAATTTTCCTTTATGATTTATTATTGTAAGATGATGTCTAGGTTCCTTTACTCCTCTTGGCTTTCAAGAAGTCCAATAATCTTTATTTGTATTTCCTAAATCACTTTTCCAAGTCAGTTGTTTTTCCCAGGAGGTATTTTCCATTTTTTTTCCATTTTTTTCTTTCTTTCTTTCTTTGTTTTTTTTTTTGTTTGTTTTTGTTTTTGTTTTTGTTTGACTGATTCTTGAAGTCTTATTGAGTTATTCACTTCCATTTGTTCAATTCTAATTTTTAGTGTATTATTTTCTTCACTTACCTTTTTTTAGCTCCTTTTCTTTTTGGCCAATTGAATTGTTTTGTTCATTGCATTTTTTTCCAATTCACAAATTTTGTTTTTACAAATTGGTATCATATCCATTTTGAAAGGCATTATTTTTCCATTTCACCAAATCTATTTTGTAGGAAGTTATATGCTTTTTGCATCCCTTCCTTCAAAGATCTAATTTCCTTTCCCCATTTTTCTTCTAACTCTCTTTTAGGATCCTTTATGCAATCTTCCAAGAAAGCCTTGTGAAATGAGGACCAACTCATATCTCCCTTTGGGGCTTCATCTGGAATTGATTTGCCTTTAGGAACCTTAGGATTTGAGGTCTGTTCTTCCCTCTCTCCATAAAAGCTATCTATGATGAGAGTTATTTTTGGGGTTTTACTCATTTTTAAGACTTGAGGTCTGTTCTTAATGAAAAGGAGTGACAGTTGCTTTAGTTTGCCTCGGGGCAGTTTTGCTCATTGACTTCTGGTACTGGTTCATTGCAACTAGGTCCCTTGGTTTTTCAGGGCTCAATGGTAATTTACAATTTGCCTTTTGTAGCAAATCTGCCAAACCACATGCTTGCAAGCAGGAGAGAATAATCTAAGAGACTCACAGAAGATTCCCAGGTGTGTGGAAGCTGCAACCTTATGACACCTCATCCCAGCTCCTTGCCCAGTCTCCCTGTGTTGCGGGTCTGGGCTCAGCAGACTGTCCCCCTACCCATTTGAAAAAGACCTGTTCCTGAAGTTCTTCCAAGGTATCATCTTCTGGAAATGTGTTGTACTCTAAATATTTGTGGTTTCTTTGATTCCAAAACTAGTTTAGAGGCTTAATCTACTATTGGTTTGTGAGAAGTTCAGAGGTCACAGAAAGTCATGTATGTTCTCCAGCATCTTGTCTCTGCTCCCCCACATTACCATTTCAAATACTATATTTCAATGTAGATGGTTCCCTTTTTAATTCTGTGTATTGTATTATGTGCATTTAAAAACATGACTCTGTGAAGGGGCCAGTAAGCTTCATCAGTTCATGACTCATGACAAACAGTTTAAAAATGATTTCTTTCAACAAAAATTTATTTGGTGCTTACTATAGTTTCAGAAACTCTGTTAGGTGCTAGAAACATAAAGTCTGGCACAATAGAAAAGGAAAAGCAGGAAAGGAGCAACAGATTCATGCAAGCAGGAAGGAATGGTTCAAGCCATACAGTCCTGATTCTTGTCTGCTACTAATACCTCATTCAAGATTTTAAGCATTATTATTGATCAGCCCCTCATTATTGCTGACAATCTCCCACCATCTACATTTTGTCTGTATTTTTTTGTCTTAATCATTGTGCACAAACATGTAAATTACCTGCAACTTCATCTTCCTCTTCTATCATCTCCATGGTACTCAACACTATCCTAACTAGGTCCTCTCACTTCTACTGTATTTTCTGAACTTTTTTCTTAAGACATAGACTTCTTTGCATTGTGAATTCTTTTTTTCATTGTGAAATTCTTTTTTTAGACACCCCTTCTGTCTTCTACTCCATGTGAAGACCTATTTCCTCATATTAAAGAACATTGATATCACCATTTATGCTTCTACTGACTCTCTAACTGTACAGTTCCTCAATTACCTTAAATCTCATGATCTGTTTCTTCACTCCATCCTTCCCTAATACAAGAAGAGTTATACTTGTGACTTTAGCATTATACACTACTGTTTCATTTTCTCCATCAGGATTCTGAAATTCCTCTATCAGATCATAAATTTCTATAATTTTCATCACTCTATGTTTCACTTCTCCCCAAACTATTGTTCCTCATCACTTTCAGGTTCTCCAGGTTTCAGCACTTTTTCAGTCCATTTTCCCTTACTCTGACTTTACATCTCACTCTTCTAATTCTGGACCCTATTGTAAAATAATTCAACTTCATACTTATCAATTCATGCTTTGCATCCCCTTATCATCCCACAACATACCTGGATTATACCCACAATATAACAATTGTTGTGTTATACCAACAATAATAATAATTGTGATTTTAATAGCAATACTGCTGAGTAGAATTGGAGGAAGTCAAACAACTGAACTAATTACAAACACTAGAATTTAATATCATTAAATTTCAATGGGATCCTTGTTGTAGTAAAGTTGTCTTTTCATTTTCCCATAATTCTATCTCATTCTCCAAAGAAGCAATTTGAACCTTTTTGTTCTCTCTTCAAACTTTTTGTGTTACCTCCTTCCCTTTCTATCTTAGCTCAAGACATTGTTTATTACCAAAAATAAAATAAAATACTTTTATTGTATATCAAAAACTTCTTATTCCCTAAATCCTTTCTCTTCCTTTCAAAAGCCTTTGTTATGCTTCTCTCAACTCTTTCTTCACTTGTTTCAGTTCTTGTAATATACTGGACTTCCTCCCCATCAAGGCCAAATCATCTACATGTTGGTTTGAACTCATCTCCTAGTTTCTCCAGCAGATTGTAACCTACCATCACTTCTTTCCATTGAATCTTCAATATTTTCCTATTTTATCCTTGTGATAATGTCTTTAAACATACTCAAGTCTTTCTCCTAGGCTTGAAGTTTTTTGGTAGTATATAAAATTTATATACTCTACATACATATATGTGTATACATATAGGCATACATATGTGTATACATATATACATGTATATATGCATACATGTGTATAGACAGACGGACAGATAGATAGAGATAGAGAGATAGAAATAGAGATACATTTCAGTTGTCCCCTTTAAATCCCTAGTTGTTGCAGGTATTTAATAAATACTAGCTGACTGATGATATCTGACCTTTCTTTGTCACCTCCACTCATTGCCTCTTCTCCTCAGCCTTCTGCAATCTTATTTCCAACATCTTTCCTTCACTGAAATTGTTCTTTCCAAAGTTACCAATAATCTTTTACTTATTAAATCAATGATCTTGACTCCATCCTCCTCTATGAACTTTCAGAGATGTTTGTCAGAGTTAATCATCTTCTTGCAGAAATCTTTATCTTCTCAGATACTATTCTCTCCTGATTCACTTCCCTCATCTATACCTCTCCCTTGTCCATCTCATTTGCTAGTTTATTGTTTGTATTCTGCTCATGTGAGTGTGTCTCACTGCCCAGTTTGGAGGCTTGTAAACCCTCTATTGGTGATTTCCTCAACTCTTAAGGTTTTATTCCTTTCACTATAGAGAGACTTCCAGATTTACATATACAGCTCCAGTCTCTCCTCTGAGATCTAGTCTTATAATCACAACTGCCAATTGGGCTTGTAAAATTGGATATCCCCCAAATATCTCAAGCTCACCTCATCAAATCATTATGACAATAATAATAATAGCTAGTGCTACATGGTGCCTACTATGTTCTAGGAATTAAGTGCTTATGTAAAAATGATGACAATAATAATAACAAATGTTAGCTTAACGTGCTAATCATTTTATAGATATAGTGGTTCTCACAACCATCTTGGGAGATAGGTGCTATTATTTTCTCCATTTTATAGATGAGGAAACTGAGGCACACAGAGATTAAGTGACTTACTGTCTTGCACAAGGTCATATGAATAGCAGATGTCTGAGCCACAACACCTTTTCCCCCATAATCCATCTCATTTCTCTTTCTATTGAAGGTACTGCTATTTCTCATTCTAGCTTGGTTTTATTTTGTGTTCCTCACTCTCTTCACCTCATGTAGCTTAACAACAATGTCGGGCAGATAGGATTGACTGACTGATTGACATAAACAATCAGTCACCAGGGTTGCTAATTTTATCTTCGCAATGTCTGTTGATTCCAATCCCTTTCTTCACTCACCCAACTTTAACCATGACCAACCCTTCCTTAGATTAATGTCATTGCCTCTTAATTGGTCTTCCTTTCACAGGTTTCTCCACCTCCCCATCTAGCTTCCACTCAGTTTTCACAGTGACTTTCTTTATATGTAGACCTGGCTGAGCCATTATGCTACATAATAAACTCTAGTGACAACCTTGTGCTCTTAGAATTCAATATGAACTACTTTGTTTAGATCTGAAAGCTTTTTATAATATGGCTCCTACCTAACCTAACCAAAGTAGAAATTCTTCTCCTTTCCATGCCATTTAACCAAGCCAAGATGGCTTTTCCTCTGCTCTTTGAATACAGCACTTATACTTTGGTTTCCATGCCTTTGAATAGGTCTTGCCCTATTCAAGCTGTGTATGCATTTCCACTTCCAATATCTCCCCATTGCTTCAAGTACCATTTTCTGAATGAAATCTTTCCTGATCTTCCAGCTTCCAATGCCATTCTTACAACATAGTTAATGAATTTTTATTTATTTATATTTGTTATTTTTATATTCATACTATATTCTACTAATGTCTTTGCTATCATCACATTTGAAGGTTAAAAAAAAAGAAGTTCATTTCAAGTAGGGATTATTTCACCCTCTCTATTTATATCTCCAATGCCAAGCATGATGGCTGGCCCATAATAGGGATTTTATAATTGCTTCTAGATGGATTTATTAGTTTTCAATCTGCAAGGCACTAGATTAGTACTTGGAGTCTTCAAAGAAAAAAATAGATTATCTTTTCCCTCAAAGAGGGAATTTTCTGAGGATGATGTGAACAATTCTTATCCAAGAAAGCAGAAAACAATCTGTGTTTCAACAATAATGATGTATTGGATCTAATGACTCCCATTAATGCTAGAGGATCGTACTCATATCAGTGCTAAAGACAAATAAATGTTCACTTTTCCATGATTTCAGGCTCTCTTAAGAAAAACAATCACTACTGGCTTAGCCAAATTTATTTCACTGTATCCTGCTTTACTGTGTTTGGGCAAGAAGGTTTTATGTTTTCAATTGGTTACTACTGTGAGTGATTCGTCAAATAAAACTTCATTTTGAATGTTTAAACTATTAAAAAAAAAATTCACCCTGAGCCCAGTTAAATGAAATGTGTGCTTTCCTGAATACTTAATTCCAGCCATCATTTTGAAAAAATTGCTTACAATTTATTTCATATGTTGCTACCGCATTTCCACTTAAATCATCAGAATATCATTATTCAAGCAGCCATTTGATCTCAGAATCCTTTTGAATAAGATTTCTTAAGACTTTCCCTTAAAAACAGGAAGTCCAATTCCACCAGTGGTAAGCCATCCAAGGCGCCTCAGTCCTGCCTTGATCCAGAATTCCCAACCTGTGAGTTTCAAGTGGGGACCGAGTTAGCAAAACAAGTCCTCCCTCCCTCTGTGTAAACCAGCTGACTGAGCATCTACTCAGCTGAGGTTTTCCATTATTTTTAATAGACTAGTGCCCTCATCATGTTTCCAATCCCACAATGGGTAAACAAAGGGGAGAAGGCGAACTCCACCCTCTCGGGGACTTACTTGGCCTCCTACCACAAAGGCAGAAAACTTTGGGTCCTCAGAATGACATCTGTTTTGGGTCCTCAGGTTTCTACCAAACAATTTCATAAGGCCCTACTCCCTCGGGAATGTCAGGGAAAAGTTAAGTCTATTGACTCTCTCTCCCAACTGTGGCTTGGCCCAGGAAGCTGACAAAAAGTCCTTTGGCCCAGAGGCTCAAAGGACACAAGCATGACAAGTCCCTATGTCGCTAAATATATCGCATTCCATCCCAAGTACAATAGGCAACCAGAGCCTGCTTTGTGTGCTCCAAGGCAGAACCTTCCAAGGGGCACAGAACACAAAAGAATTGTGCAGACATTATACATCATAATTCTGGATCATCTCTAATTCAAACAGGGTATCAGGGTTGTTTGGAGCTGGAATAAGAATGGAATGGAATAAGTTGGAATGGAGAAGAATTGCTTTAAATGAAAGACCTTCAGGGGACTTCTGGGTATCTATTGAGATTCCAGATGTTTGTAAAAAGGAAGTGATTTGCCTTCCACACCATCAAACCAAGGGTCCCAAAACAGAAATTGGATGTTCATCCACGAAATGTTAAACTGCTGTAAATATCAATTTTCACATGTATGGTTCAACTGGATGGAGACCTTTGCAAGGGATTGTGGTCTCACTTCTTTCCTTATTTTGGGAATAGAAACTTGCTTCTTTCAGTTGCTGCAGTCTTTTCTTCAGCTGTTCTCAGATAAGACCAGCCAAATGGGCAACAAATCTTCCTTAAGTGCTTCCATGTCCCTAGCACTGTTGTAGGCATTGGAGAGTTACAGATTTCCATGGTCCAGTCATATCCCTTGGGGAACTGAGTTCATGATTTAAATGGGGAGAAATGTGAATGGAGACATTTAAGGATTTCATTACAAACAATAGACAACTTTTAAAGAGAGAAACAAAACATCTAATAGGAAAAGCAATAGTTGGTGAGCAGGGAGGGGAGGGTGATGTCTTTCAAACGACCTCCTGCAGACTTTCTGGGGCTTCTAAAGCTACTCCTTCCCCTCCCCCCACTTTTTTTTTCTAACTCATCCACTGAAATGTTCATGAACATGACTCATCTGGCCAAAATGTCAGCAGAATCTGAAATGAGTAAGGGTCAGGTTAGGGAGATTTGCCTTCAATATCTGTGAGGGCAATGGACATTTATGCATCGAGCACTTCCACTTCCAGTTGTAGAGATACCACAGAAATTGATGGCAAGGAAAAAGAGAATAGAAGAATTATATATCAATCAACTTTTTGGTATTTAAAGACAAAAGGGTGACCTGATATTGTAATCTACCACTTCTAGATTCACCAGGAAGGAATGAGATCGCATAGACACCAAAAATTTATCCTCAATTCAAACCCCAGAGCTTAGAATGGAAGTCCTTATTGGTCATTAATTATCCTTGTCACTGAGCCTCCAAACAGGAAATGAACATTGGAGTTGCAATATGTCTGCTATTTCCAATAGAGCTTTCTAGTGCCTTCTTCTTTTGCTGCTGTTGCTTTTTTTATTCTCCTTAACCAATATTTTGGGGGGGTTTGTGGCTAAGAGATTTTTAACCTCCACTCCCACCCCACTTGAGTTCAGATTGCAATTGATTTATGAGGCTGTTTTTACTGTTTGTTTGTATAGTTGGGTTGAGGTACAGATAGTTGTCCTTTTTTATTGGTTCCTTTAATTGGTTGTTCCCATGGTAACATTTTTAGTACATTTTTTCAGAGGTTTGAAGGATGCTTTGGGGCTTTTTTGTGGTGGTCTGTTAATCTTCACCAGACTCAAACAGGATTTCTTTGTGCCTTTTCGCCCCTGTTTTTGAATGACTTGCCTTCTTTAACCCCTAGGATGCTGGGGGTTTTCTCTCAAGTATCAACATAATGACTCGACATTTTTCTTCCAGGGTACATCCAAAAAGTTCAGAGTCTTTGACAGTTAGCATGCCATAGATTCCCAAAGATATTTAATACTGGCATATTCAAGTTGTGGTATTTGACATTGAATTTGGCTATTAATATTCCATTTGGTCCTAAGCTATGTTTTAAACTTGTTGAGATTTTTTTTTCTTTTGGTAACTCATCAAGTAAAGATTTCTTAAGTAACTATTTATATTGCTAAGAAAAGTGCTTGGGGAAATCACAAAATTTGGAAGATACATAGTCCTTGCCCTCATGGAGATTAGTATCTTGTAGAAGAATGAAATATAAACACCAATTAACTGTAATTTATCCTGTTCCTCCATAAGAGCTTTTAAGAGAAGTGAAACAAAGTATTTTGTGAGACTTGAAAGAAAACAGACTATCATTAAAGACAAATATGAGGGAAGAAAATCAAGATAGGATTAATGGCCAAGGTAACATTTTAACTAAACTTTAAAGGACTGGTAAGAATACAAGGAATTAAGAAAAAAGCAACATGGGAGGAAAGAATACAAGGTATTAAGAAAAAAGCAACATGGGAGGAAAGAATACAAGGTATTAAGAAAAAAGCAACATGGGAGGAAAGAATACAAGGTATTAAGAAAAAAGCAACATGGGAGGAAAGAATACAAGGAATTAAGAAAAAAGCAACATGGGAGGAAAGAATACAAGGTATTAAGAAAAAAGCAACATGGGAGGAAAGAATACAAGGTATTAAGAAAAAAGCAACATGGGAGGAAAGAATACAAGGTATTAAGAAAAAAAAGCAACATGGGAGGAAAGAATACAAGGTATTAAGAAAAAAGCAACATGGGAGGAAAGAATACAAGGTATTAAGAAAAAAGCAACATGGGAGGAAAGAATACAAGGTATTAAGAAAAAAACAACATGGGAGGAAAGAATACAAGGTATTAAGAAAAAAGCAACATGGGAGGAAAGAATACAAGGTATAAGAAAAAAGCAACATGGGAGGAAAGGTGTGCATATGCAACAGGGGAAAAAGAAGGCTTATTTGATTGGAACATAGAGTAAATTAATTGAGGTGATATATCTGGAACTATTGAATGGCATCATATTGAAAAGGACCTTTCTTGCCATGTAAATTCACTTGTTAGCAAAAGAGAGCTACCAAAGTTGCCTATGAACATAGTAATGAAATGACAAGGATTATAATATGTTTGTAATATACATATACATATGTGTCTTGAGAAGTTATTTAAATGATCTAAGTTAAAGATGTTAAAGATATTTGCATTTCATAAATATGTGTAGAAAATAAAGGCTGTCCCTTTGCCAAACATATAAAAAGAAAATAAACAATTCTGATAACATAAAACACAAAAGCTTTTGCACCAACAAAATCGGGGCAACTAGGATAAGGAGAGATATTCTCCATTGTTAGGGAAGAAAGGAAGAATGTAAGGAGAGACATGTTTGCATCAAGTATCTCTGTAAAAGCTTACCTATCTAAGATATATAAAGAATTTGAACCAATATATAAGAGCAAGAGTCATTCTAGAAAAAGATAAGTAGTTAAAAAGGTCAAACAAATCTCAAAAAAAAAAAATCAAACTATTAACAACCATAAGAAAATGTGTTCCAAATAATAAGATAAATGCAAATCAAATATCATTGATATACCTTACAAACTAACAAAAGTTAAATAAAGGACAATTGTCAATGGTAGAGTTGCTTTGGAGCTAGGCACAATGCCCTGTTAATAGAGATAAGAATAGAAAGAACAATTCAGGAATATTGGAATTGTAGAGATAATGACTAAACTGTTCATACCCTCTTATCTAGAGACCTCAGTGTTGGGCATATATGCCAAGGTGTTCAAAGATAGAAATAAATGTCCTCTCTACTTCCAAAATGTTCACATCAGCATTTTTTTCTTTTTGCAAGGACTATAGCAGTGCAAATGAATAGGACAATGGAACAAATGGAAACAAAGATTAACATTTTGTCCTTGTCAGGTATCAGTCTGTATCTAATAACATGATAAGATGATGAAAAGAAATGAAATGAAGAAATGAACTTTTCTCCTTTGTTGGAGAGGTAGGAGAATATTGGAAGAGAATGTTATTTATAAAAACTATCAGACATAAATAAATTTTCCTTTGTTTTATTTAACACTTCCCCCTGTTTCTTTGTGAATAGAAGGCTAATAAAGTGAGGTCCACGGAAATAAAATAATATAAAACAATGAAATAGTATGATTTGATGACATAATATGATAGGGTAGTATATGATAGTTATGATTCTTTTACTATAGTGCCAGAATCAAACACACCATTTTCCCTCTCTATTATTAAGTGGATATTTTCTTCTCTGAAATGTCTATCCACTAATAATAGCCCTGCTTTATTAGATCAGTTGGTAAAATCCAGTTCTTCTTCCCAGCAAAGCCAATTTAGAATGTTCAACAAAAGGATCTGTAGCCAGTAGGTATTTAATAAATGGTTCTAGCTTTGGATGTTTAAAATGATGTGACCTCTTAAAAAAGACTGATGGCACACCCCTTTAGCTTACTGGGAATACAAAAGTCATTTGGCTAATAGAAAACTGATTTCAAACCTCTTTTTCTCTGAACCCAATAAATCTTTTTGAAAAATCTGTTTGCAAAATATCAGAACAACTGAGTTTACAGGTGGAAAAAAATCAATAATCAACCATTTTAAATCTAGATTTTGGCAAATATATATATATGTATATATATATATATATATATATATATATATATATATATATATATATATATATATATATATATATATATATATATATGTGTAATCCTACCCTCCTCTCTTAAATTGGAAACTTTCTTTTGCCATAAACGTAAAGTGGGGTTATCAAAAACCATGTCAAACTAAGATCACTTGGACTGTTAATCATTAAGCTCCTACTATGTACCAGATACAAAATATAAATGGAAACTTTCTCTCCTCAAGAAGGTTACATTTTATCAGAGACAATATATGCGAAGATAAGCCAATACAAAGTTTGTGACTGGTGAGGAGCAAGATTGGCTGGCCATAAACTATCTATACCTCTTACAAGTTTAAATAGCAGAAGAATTTCAGCAGTTTCAATTCTAAAGGGGTCTGGACCGTAAGGGTAGATTTCTGAGCATTATAGTTCCAGCCAATCCCAAGAAAAGGAATTCCTTATAAAGGAAGAAAGAGGAAATTATTCTGCTTTCCCCCAATATTGGTGAGATAAGAGACAAAGAACCCATTAATATACAACTCATTCAACTGGACAAAGAAAGACACACCTATTGAATTAGTAGACTTATACAGATAGATACAGGAGGAGAGTTACCTGAAAGAGAAGCAGTTTTAAGGAGTGTAATTCCCCTTTTAGACTCTTCTCCCAGAATTTGGATTATAGATTGTAAACAGGAATTATTAGGATCTAGCAGAGAGCAACAAAAAAAAGGGTAATTTCATGAGCCCTGTAAAGAAGAAGAAAAGTCTTCTGGCAACCAAGAGTTACAAATTATTATTATCATTATTATTATTATTATTATTATTATTATTATTATTATTATTATTATTATTATTATTATTATTATTATTTTAATATCCAGAGCTCACTACCATCATACTTTCTTTCATCTCTAAAATGATGGGTTAGGAATGAGAAGAGACAAGGTCACAATTCATTTTAAATCTCTGACCCTATAATGAAGAAAGTAAATTATGTTCAACTGAAGTTGATTTGGCAATGAGATATATGAATAGAGATGTCCAGAACACTGTCCTGAGGTATGGAAGTAAATATGCAGATCTGGCGTTGCTTGCTCCAAAATACAGCTCTATATCTAGTGGAAGAAGAGATGAAAAAAGGAGAGCCTTGGAGGAAATCCTTTGGTCATATGAAATCATTTTTTGCAGTATTATACAATGATTGAATGAAATAGTAAAGAAGCTTGTCCTGGAAAAGGGGGGGAAAATGAAGCTAGGACACAAAACCAGGTCCTATCTTGCCCAGATAACTACTGGTGTGTTATGTTCAATGGTCCACATTTTAAAGAAGAAATTAACAAATTGAAGAAAATCCATTGGTGGAAGGGACTAGGAGGACAAGGAGCTTTGGGACTATGCCATATGAACACCCTTTGTAAGAATTAGGGGCATGAGTTCCTAAGAAAGTCTAATGGGATAGTCATGTGAGATGTTATCAAGTGTTGAAAGAGCTGATAGTGTGTTGTGTTTTTTTTTTTTTTTTTTTTCCTACTTGATCCTGGAGGGCAGGGCAGAACTAGGAGCAAGAGATGGAAGCTGTCAGATTTCAGAAAAAGAAGAAAAAAAACCTTTCTAACAATTGTTGCTGTCTAAAGTGGAATCATTGTCTAAACAAGTCATACTTTTATAGATCTAGAGCTGGGAAAGATCAGTTAGCTCAACCCCCTCATCTTATAGAGGAGGAAACTGAGATCCAGGGAGAGTAATACAAAAAATAATAGCTACTATTCATATATATATATATATATATTCACTTTAAATGTCCATGAACCTCTTTACAAATATTTTCTCATTTGATATTCACAACAACTCTGGGGGATGAGAGGTATTATTATCCCCATTTGACAGATGAGGAAAATGTGGCTGAGCAGTTAAATGATTTGTCCAGGGTTCCAACAAAAATAGGAAGTTCTGAGACTGGAAGCAAATGTACCTCTTTCTGAGTCCAAGTACAGTACTTTATTTACTGGGAAATATGCAATGACTTTTCCTGAGGTTTACTATGTGGTCAGCATAAAGCTGATCTGAATCCCAGGCCACTGGATTTCAGGGGCAGTGCTCTGTTGTGCTATCTCTCTAATGAGTTTCCTGCCATTGACTCATGTCTATCGGTCACAAAGAGATATGCCTTGTTGTTTATTTCATTTTATATTGTTATTTATATTATTATTATATTTCAATTTATATAATTACAAGGAATATAGACATAGGCTGGATTCCGTGGAAGCTGAGGCCCTCCCTAATGCTGCCATTCTGTGATTCATTGAGAACTCAGTACATGTGACTTCACACACCATGCTTCAGAGACTGAATTAACCCATGAGGAAATTGAGGGGATTAGAACAGCAAGTGGTTAATTGGTGCTTTAGCCTGCCATGGGATGAACACTTCTGCCCCTGCTGCTTGTCAATTGTATCTTCTGAAGGGTGGAAGTTTGAGATGGTCAAAATAGAAATGATGATCCTCCATAAGGCCTTTTATTATCTCTGAAAACAAAAGGAGGATTTTAAGCCTGAGAAGGTATGTTTAACAATGTCCCAATGAGATTCTGCAAATTTTGACTATTGGGTGTTTTTCTTAAAGGCTTCTTGCTGTGCTTGGACAAGAAAGGAAATATTCCCTTACCTCCATATATGCTAAAGTTAGATGTTGTATCCATGTACTCCAAGAAGTTCTTTTCCTTTGGGCATTTTGAGGCATAAAAGAACATAGGGACCTTAAGGGGAAGCCTGAATTAGTGAGTATCTTGATATTCAGGAACAGGCCAAATCACACTCAGGTTTCAATCTCTATCAATCTGCATTGATGATACATGAAGAAAAATTATTGTTAACACACTATTTTTATAACTGTTTTGGAATGAGATATTTACTAGAAGAAACACGCTTTCCAACTTTTCTAGATTGCAAAAATATGCCTTTAACATGCAAATTTTCTTTCAAAAAGGATGGTCATTTGTGTGTGAATAAAGCCAAACATTCCTCTTGGGAGATGGTGTTGATATGTTAATGCAACTTTGTGAAGTAAAAAAAGAACCAAGGGGAAAAAACCAAGGATGCAGTAGCACCCATATTGAGGTGGATCTAAAGAGGCAGCTTCAGAGTCAGAAAGCCCAATTCCTACTTCTGATAGGTATATAGTAGCTTAAGCAAAGCAAGGTGTCACTATGCTTTGGTGCCCCTGGAAGAACTCTTTAAGCTGGAGTTCTTAATCTGTTTTGTGCATCATGGATCATGGGGCAATTTTGTCAAGTTTAGTGATTTGTTACCTACATTCAAAATGTAAGGAAATGTCAACTTTAGGTAAGAGATTGTTCCTTCTAAAAATTATTCATAAACCTCTATTAAGTTTGTGAATCTCAGAGAAAGATCCTCTGCTCTGTGATTGTAAGTTGCAAAGTAGATACCAACCAACATTGGCAAAAATGAGTTTCCCTATTCAGAGTTTGGTACACTAGGAAAAATCATAGTTTTGATTTAAAACTGAGTCTCAAAGTACCTGTATCAATTAGAGATTGACTGGGAAAATCATAGAATATGAATCTCATAGACTACTGTTGAGTCTTTTTAAAGAAATTCATAGATTGAATGAGATGAGGTGAGATCTTTCAAGGCAATTGTAAAAATCAAATAAGGCTTCATCTACTTCATAGTTTGAGTAGGCCTGAAGGACTTTGAGGATTGAGTCAAGGGCATAATTGAGTCCCCTTCCTGCCATGACACCATTTTCTCCCTATTTCAGTCAAATATGGGCAACTATGTACTTATTGGTCAAGTTGAATTTCCTGGGTAGATCTTCTGTTTAGAATGTGAGACTCTCAGCCAATGAGGATGAGGGTCAGTGGTGGGAGGGGGTATTTGCGATAGGGATTAAAGGTGCTGATCCTGCCCACAGGAGTTGCTTCCTCCCTTCCATTGTCTGCTTTATTCTAGAGATCTCTCCAGCTTTTTTTATTAAATGGTGACCCCTCATCATTTCTGTACCACACAACATGAAGTTAGAAAAATCTTAAAAGAATTGTATGAACTGACCCAAAGTAAGTAGAAGTGATAAAATAATAAGGAAAGTGACAAAATAATAAGGAAAGTGACTACAGCAATATCAGCAGAAAGAACAAATGAAGATGCTCTCCATGCGATTATAATGTTTTATCTTAGCATGAAGAATAAAACCAACTTAAAGTCATGAGGGTCTGAGTTCAAATCTTGCCTCAGACTTTTATTAGCTTTAAATGTCTTTTACCTTCAATTTCCTTATCTGCCAAAATGAAAAGATAATAGCACCTACCTCACAGGATTGCTGAAAGGACAAAATGAGTTACTATATACAAGATATTTTGTTGATTGTAAAGCACCATACAATGTAAGTTATTGTTGTTGTTAATTATCATTGTCATCATTGCTGTTGCTGTTGTTTTGGCTATCATTTTCCCCAGAAAAGGAATAAGGGAGTCAAGCACATGGATGGATACCAGAATTTTTTGGAACATTTACATCCCATGTCTAAGAGTGCAAAGTTAGGACGTACATATTTAGAGTAGAATCATGAGAACATTGTACACAGCAACAAAATTATGTGATGATCAACTGTGATGGACTCTTTTCAATAATGAAATGATTCAAGACAATTCCAATAAATTTGCATTCTGAGGGAGAAATATAGAAACTGAATTGCATCAAAGCATAGTAGTTTCACTTTTTTGTTGTTATTTGTTTGTTTGCTTATTTGTGTGTGTGTGTGTGTGTGTGTGTGTGTGTGTGTGTGTGTGTTTCCCTTTTGATCTGATTTTTCTTGGGCAGCATGAGAAATACAGAAATATGTTTGGAAGAATTGCACATGTTTAATCTACATTAGATTGCTTGTTGTGTTGGGGGGAGAAGAAAGAGGGAGAAAAATATGGAACACAAGATTTTCCAAATCTGAATGTTGAAAACTACCTTTTCATGTATTTAGAAAAGTAAAATACTATGAGAATTATAAAAATAAAGAAAGAAAAGAAAAAAAAAAAAAAAAAAAGAAAATGGGCACATATATCAAGATGATTTCAATCAAAAAAAAAAAAAAACTTTACCCGTCATGACCTCAATATTTCAACAGAAATGGATTTTTTTGGCACAATTATTTGGATGATTTCTTGTAATATTAAATTGTAACAACCAGTTAAGAGCTACTAGTGAACCAGATTCAATATGATTTCTGTCGTCTGACATGTTTTGGATGTTCAAGTCTAAAGACATATCATGAACGCTTTGGGAGTGTTTCACCACCATCAAAACCCACAAACATGTCCTGCAGGATTCATGAGTCCTGAAACCTTAGGGATGACACATAATGTAGATTGACAGGTTTTCTGGAAGGGACAGAGACAATAAAATTATGTCATTTGCTTAGGAGACTCAAAAGAAATTGGATTAAACCATTTGGCAGGCTATGCATTTCTTTTTTATTATTATTCTTTTTCTTTTCAAAATATATGCATAGATTGTTTTCAATACTTACTCTTCAAAAACCTTGTGTTGCAATTTTTTTCTACCTACCTTTTCCCCACGTTCTCCCCTAGATGGCTAATGATCCAATATATACTAAATGTGCAATTCTTCTATATATATTTCCACAATTATCATACTGCACAAGACAAATCAGGAAAGAAAAAAAAGAGAAAAATGAGAAAGAAAACAAAACAAACAAACAAACAAAAAATAAATAAACAAACAACAACAATAAAAATACTATGTGGTGATCCACATTTAGTTCCCACAGTCCTTTTTCTGGATGCAGATGGCTCTCTCTATCACAAGGCTCTCGGAATTAGTCTGAATCACCCCATTATTGAAAAGAGCTATGTCCATCAGAACTGATCATTTTCTAATCTACAATATATTGATATGTACAATGTTCTCTTGGTTCTACTTACTTCACTTAGCATTAGTTCATGTAAGTGTTTCCAGGTCTTTCTAAAATCATCCTAGTGATCATTTTTTATAAAACAACAATATTCCATAACATCCATATATCATAACTAATTCAGCCATTCCCTAACTCATGGGCATCTACTCAATTTTCAGTTCCTTGCCACTACAAAAGGATTGCTACAAATATTTTTGAGCATGTGGGTCCTTTTCCCTTTTTATAATTTTTTTTTTTTTTTTTTTAGGACACAAACCCAGTAGAGACACTGTGGATCAAAGAGCAGTCACAATTTAATAGTCCTTTGGGATAGTTCAAAAATGTTTGGATCAATTCATAAGTCTACCAACAATGTATTTGTGCCCCAGGTTACCCACAACCACTCCAACATTTGAATCAATCTGGTTGGTGTGTAGTGTACTTAAGAGTTGTCTTAATTTGTGTTTCTCTGATTGTGATTTAGAGTAATTTTTTTCATGTAACCAGAAATGTTTTTAATTTCTTCATCTGAAAATTGTCTGTTCATATCCTTTGACTATTTATTAATTGGAGAATGGCTTATATTTCTATAAATTGAGTCAATTCTCTCTATATATTTAGCAATGAGGCCTTTATCAGAATCCTTGGATATAATTTTTCCCCCTAATTTTCTACTTTTCTTCCAATCGTGCCTGCATTGATTTTGTTTGTACAAATACTTTTTAATTTAATATAATCAAAATTATCCATTTTGTGTTTCATAATATACTCTAGTTTTTCTTTGGCCACAAATCCCTTCCTTCTCCAGAGATCTGAGAGGTAGACTGTTGTTCTTCTAATTTGCTTTTAATATCACTTTTTATGTATAAAACATGAACCAATTTTGACATGTTTGTATAACATTTTAAGTGTTCAATGCCTAGTTTCTGCCATGCTATTTTCCAATTTTTCCAGAAATTTTTGTCAAATAATGAGTTCTTATCCCAAAAGCGGAGTCTTTGGGTTTATCAAACACTAGATTACTATAATCATTGACTGTTGTGCCTTGTGAACCTAACCTATTCCACTGATTGACTCCTCTATTTTTTTAGGCTATGCATTTCTAACCCTTTAATTTTTCCTTCTAAAATATTTGAAGCATTGGGACATGGAAGTAAATGAGGACTAATTGATTGTGGGAATGTGTAAGAATACTTACTACAGTGTAGAAAGTATGGAGAGGAGATGCATAAAGCAATATAGGATCTGAATTCTGGGCAGGGATTATCCTTGTGCCAGATCCAGAACTAAACTGATATGTGTGGGCTGAGGGTCCTCAGCCAAATAAAGCCTTTTAGAGTTTACAGTCCTCTCCTGGAAATTTCCAACTTCTCCAACTTTTATTTTTCAGTGTGGGGCAGAGGAGGAGGGAAGGGGAAGGGAGATCAACTTAAAATGGCTTATAAAAGGGCCCCAGAAAAACTTCTTGGACATCAAAAAGCTCTTACAAAACAGTCTCTTAATGATTTAAGTGTAAATGAATCAGCAGCATATGGATTTTATTTTCTTTTAAAATACCCTTGGGTTTAAAAATTAAGGGGAAGAGAACATGGTAGGGCATGTTTTAGATTTTGTGTAACAGAAAACATTTAGAAAAAGACTGAGATGTTTGAGACACCCCAAACATATTCGAGGTAGCACATCCTTACTGCAAAAAAAAGGAGTATTAGAATGTACTAGAATCTCCTGCATTGAGATACCTTCCTTATCAGGTAAGCACAAGCCAGGAGCACAGCTGATAGGGCACATGACCACCTACTGTAAAAATACAGGCTTCAGAATTAGAATTCTCCTAAAGTAGAAATCACATTCAGTTTTTAACCACTAGAACTAATTAATGTTCATGTCTTGGGTCTGTAACTATGTAAAAAAAAATATAAAAAAAATTTTGAGGTGACCCAAAGGACTATAATCAGGCTATGAGTGTTTCCCATGATGATTTGCATGAAAAATGAAGTGAGAGAAATGTATGAATAGAGAATGTAGTGGGAATAGGAAATAATAGATGGAAGAGATGTAATAATAATGAATTTTGGCATCTCAACTGAATACTATTGAGTGTGTGCATGTTGGGAATGGGAAAAGGGTTGTGTTAGACAATCTGAAGTCATGGGAACTGCGTAAGTTGAGTAACTGGGAAGTGAATGTGTTGACCAAATCATTGAATTTTCTAGTTGAAAAGAGCCTCAAAATCTACTTGATCAAATCCCAAACCAAAAAGTCTCCCTTTGACAACCTACTCATGCATACAAGGTTTCAAATAGATTCTACTCAAAGATCTAGTCAAAAAGGGGTAACCCACTATGTCTTTAGATGGCCTATTCTAATTTTAGAAAATTCCAATTTGGGGAAAATTTTTTTTTGTTTGTTTGCTTTTTTTTTTTTTTTTTTTTTTTTTTTTTTTTTGTTTTTTATTTGTTTGTTTCGTTTTGTTTTGTTTTGTTTTTTGGATATTTCCCCTCACTTTAAATCTGAACTCTGGGACCCAAACCAAATCAAAATTTACGTCTGTTCTCTCTTCCACATAATCACCCTTCAAATACTGAAAGATTCCCAGAAGTCTTATTTTCTTCAGTCTACATATGTTAAGTTCCCTTAATAGTTCTACAGATGACATAGATTTGAGGTAGCATGATACTGTGGAAAACAACACTAGTTTCAGAGTCAGTCCATTAGAATTTGAATTCCACTACTTTTATCCTATTGTGCGAGCCACTTCATCTCTATGGGCCTCAGTTTCCTCCTCTAAAAGAAGAGGAGGGTTGGACTAGATGGCTTCTGGGGTTCAATTCATGCCAAAATCCATGAATTTATGATCCTTTCCAAATCCTGGATATTCTCTAGATTACCCACAGCCTTCTTAAACTATAAAAATGATGATTCTAGACCTAGAGCTTAATACAGATCTTCAGGTATATTAGAAAGGGAGAGAACTTAGAGTGAAGAACATAATAATGAACCAGGTAATGAACTTATAACAGAGGAAGAGTGACTGGGAAGATTCAGAGATACAAGAAACAAAAATCTGGGATGGTACAAAGTGAGCTTTTTTTTTCTTTTAAAATAAATTTTACTGATATATTTTGTTTTTTATATCACCTTGATTTCTTTTCATATCCCTCTCTCTTAAATTTCCAGATGATCATTTCTTATAACATTTTTATAAAAAAAAAATATAAGGATAAAAAGAGGAAGAGAAGGAAAAAATTAAACTGACAATTATATTGAGTAAATTTGCTATTTTGTGGCATGGCATGTTCCTTACCTTCAAAGAGAAAGTAGAGAAATCTTCTTATGTGTTTTGTTTTGTTTTGTTTTGTTTGGGGGGGGGGTTCAAGCTTGTTCTTAACATTTTACAACACTCACTTTTGATTTTTTTAGTGGTCATTGTTCTATTTTCTTTGGTGTAATCATTATATATACTGTTTTCTTGGTTCTGCTTGCTTCATTTTTGTATCAGTCAATGTAAATTTGTTTATACTTTTCCATATTTTTCATGCTCATTCTTCTTACATTACAATAATTCTTACATTCACATACTACAATGTATTTAGCTCTTCCTTAAGTAATGGGTATCTACTTTGTTTGCAGTTCTCTGCAACTACAAAAATTGCTATTGTAACTATTTTGATACCTATAGAATCTTCTTTTTGATAAGGAGCTTAGCAGTGTGTCAAAGAGAATAAATATTTTGTAGATATAAAAATATATTTCTAAATTGTTTTCTAGAATAACTCCATCAATTTAAAGCTCCACCAATAAGCAGGATGCTTGTGTTTTACTATACTGGACAAAAGTGATTTTTAAACACTTAGTATATTTTATTTTTTCCAAATACATGCAGTGACAGTTTTCAACACTTACCTTGCAAAATCTTGTGTTCAAAATGTTTCTTCCTCTCCCATCCTCCCCTTGGATCCTCATCCTCTAATATAGGTTAAACACTTCTTCTAAACATATTTCTATATTATCATACTGCACAAGAAAAATCAGATCAAAAAAGTAAAAAAAAAAACACAAGAAAGGAAAAAAAAAACAAGAAAACAAACAAAAAAGGTAAAAATACTATGCTTTGATCCATGTTCGATCTGCATAGTTCTCCCTCTAGATGCAGATAGCATTTTCCATCACATCTATTCGAATCACCTTAAATCACCTCATTGTTGAAAAGATCCAAGTCCATCACAATTGATCATCACATTATTTTGTTGTTATTGTAGGATGAAGTTAGAAGAGAGAGAGGTAGCTATTATTGATTGATAAGAGAGGAGGAATGGTCTCAAAGTATGCAATCTTCTTCCTGGCTCTAATCAGGGGGTACAAGGGAAGGAACAGCCAGTTTTGGAGAAGGAGACATCTTCAGGAGAAAATAAAGTTTCAGTGGATACCAGATAATAAAAAAGAGAAAGGAGGCAATTTAGAAGAATGCTGCACATACCTTGTCTTCTGGTCATTTCCATTCTACCCACTACTGAACTGAAGTAGATGGTGATAGGAGATTATACAAATAAATTATATACATAGTCTTTCCTCTTTAGGTCCTATAGGAAATAATCAGGGGCTTGGATATCTTTATTACTAAATGGATACACCAGGGACATTCAGGACATAACAGGAGAAATCCATCACCAAGTTTGCCCACCTTCATTTACCATGTTTACATTTCTGCAAAAATGAAGGACATTGGCAGGAGATCTCAAGAATCTGAGGTCTGGGCAGTGACCATCTCACCAATAGTACCCTAAACTCCTGTTTAGAAACAGAGTTTGGGGCACCTCAAGGCAATGTGGCCTCATTCTAAAAGATGCTGGAGTAATGCCCAATTCATTCCCTTGTCCCAAAAATTGCAGGAGCGATAACTGATCCAAAGGTCATTTTCATTGGGTGCTCTAGAGCCATTGCTGAAGCCTTTGCATGAGTAGGATGAAAAGTTTAGGTTTGGGGGAGTCTTCCACATCTCCTTAGATCCTCTAGAAAATAAAAATACAAAGTCTTTTTGTTCAACTCTGAGTAAAGACTTTTCACTTTCCAGTGTGCGGTGAATAGCCAAAAGAAGCTGAGATCAGTCCCATGAATATGACCATAGGAACAGAGATCCTGAGCAGAAAGGGACCTCAAAGCATCCAGGGACCATCCAGCCCATTAACCTTATTTTTCAAATGAGGAAACTGAGTCCAAGAGAGGTCTAGGAACTTGCCCAAGGTTGCACAAGTAGTAAATGGCAGAACCAGGATTCCAACTAAGCTCCAGTGTTTCCAAAGTCTACAGTGTTTCCAACACACTATAGTGCCAACTTGATGGAAGCCCTATTTTGTTAGGGCTGGTCTAGAGCTGGTAGGGAGGGGCTCCCTAAATTTCAGTAAGTGAGCACATGTTCATGAGTCCCCAAAGTGGGCAGGCCATATAATGTGTTAATTGATATCATCAGTTTTAACTTCTTGGGGAAAAAAAAAAAGTCATTTTAGCAGCCTTAAAATAAGTTTAATTAAGTCCATTTTTAATCATTTAACTGTGTGACAAAGGTCATGTCCCTGCTCTGAGGCTTGGTTTCCTCTTCAGTAAAATGGGGGCAAATAATAGTGTTGTTATAATCCAGTGGGATAATATACCTAAAGTGACTTGCCAATCATAATGTCCTTTATAATTGCCTGCAAGTCTGTTAAAAATCTCACTGGGTTCTCGAATTCAGAGCTGGAAAGGGGCTTTCTCCCTTCCAAATTTTACAGATGAGGAAACTGGAACACAAAGAGAAAAGACTTGTCCAATGTCACATAAGGAGTCAGGGCTTTCTAAGTTCTCTTCTTTGAAATTCTGTATCATTTCAATAAGAAAATTTCTATTTTCATTATTTAGATTTTCTATTATCTTCATCTCCTTGAGGGCAGGGACTAATTTCTTTGCTTTCTTTGTATCCCCACCATGTAAAACAGGGCATGTCACATAGGAAGTGCCTAAGTGCTTACTGAATGAATGCCCGACAATGGTGTACTTTCTACTTGAGGAATTGGGTTATATCCAGTATGTGTCAACTCTGACCACAAACTTCTACTTTGATGATTCTCAGCTTCTACTTCAGCAGTATCATGAAAGAGAATGGCCTTTCACAAAGAAAGGTAAATGGAGGAATTTCTGGTGATTACATACTCCTAGATCATATGCACCAGCTAACAATCAGACACATGGCTCCCAGAACACCTCCAGGGTTTTTTTAGGTTCAGAGACCAAAGTATCACAATAAAACAACTCCTCTCTGGAACCAGTCCTTGGGAGACATCATTTTGCACCTGGAAACCATATTTTTAAGAGCTATGGATGACAAATAGAACAGATAGGATGATGGATGCATTGGGTTTTTGGTGAGGAGTGACCTCTGACCCAATGCAGAGTTTTCATAGTAAGCTGGTTAGGCATGGGGTGCCAGATTATGTTTTCACTAGTGAAAAGTGAGAGTGTCTGAAATACACTATGATCTTGTGCATTCACATCCCTCTGCACTTTGTATCATCACAAGGAATCAGCCATCCCTGGCCAAATCCAGATGATTGTGGTCACTTTGTGGTCCTCTGATCTGTTTAATCTCCTTACCTAGCAGTCTTTCCACAGCTGCTCGTGGCCTCTTGAAACAGGATTTGTATTAAGTTCAGAGAAAGAATTGCCAACTGAAAGGGCTTCATACTTGTTCTGGTGGGTCCTAGAGGGAAGAACTAAGAGGGATAGGTTGAATTTTCAAAGATGTCATTAACTCAGTAAAAACTCCATTTAAGCAGAATGGACTGTATCCAGAAGGAATAGACTTCCATCATGGGAAGTCCACAAAATAAAAGCCTGGCTGCATGACTGCTTGAGGAAGGGCTTTCTAATAAGATGACATGATCATTAAAGTCCCTTGAACTTCTAAGATTCAGAGGTGGCTTCTTTCTCCGTATATGCAATATAGCTGCTGTCTCTATACATGCAATAGATCTGTTTATAAATTTATGGATATTGGGTTTAGATCTGAAAGTTCATCTCTATAAGTAAATCCCATTGAGAAATCTGCCTGTTGCAATGCCGGCTGGAGATTTCTCTGCATCTTATAATCTTTTTTTTTTTTTTTTTTTTTTTTTAGGGCAGTTGGGGTTAAGTGACTTGCCCAGGATCACACAGCTAGGTAGTGATAAGTGTCTGAGATCAGATTTGAACTCAGGTCCTCCTAATTTCAGGGCTGATACTCTATCTATGGCGCCACCTAGCTGCCCTACATCTTATAATCTTAACCCATTTCTGGAGCTCAGAGGGGAAATAGGAGGTGCCCAGGATCATATACAAAGGGCTGATAAGGTATGACACCAGAATCTAGGTTATTTTGCCTCACGTGTCCCCTGTATTCTGTCTATATCACATAATATCATTGCTATATCTCTATGTATTATATATATATTATTTCTGCATATATTTTATATAATTCATGTATGTATATGTATGATTCATATGTCTACATACCCCAAATATATGCATACACAACAATATATATATGCATTCATACAGATGTAATAGATGTGTTGCATACTATGTAGAAATATAGAAATAAATACATGGCCATTTGTGCAAGTTCTATGCAATATGCACTTATCCCCATAGCCCATACATTCACAAATAGATGCGTGCAAGGACATGTGAAAAGTTCCTAACTCGCATATTACTTAACTGATTGCCCAAGCCCAAAGGTTTCAGAGCAAGGTCAGGACACAGTTTTCTTGATCCCAAGGTCTTTGCCCCCAAAGACCCACCATCTTTGAGATATAAATATAGATGTGTGTATAGATTTGTAACAAAAGAAACCGATTCCAGAGAGGGTATTTCTGATGAAAAATCTTTAAAATATCCATCCAAATGGGGGATTAAAAATAATCCATTCAATAAAAGTTATAATGGTTTCCCCCTTTCTGTTAACTCCTATAAGAGGCTTCTCCAACACCCGTGGCCTAAATCTTTGGAGAAGAAATGTCTCTTTTCCAAGGTCAGTATTCCCAGTTCTCCATCTGAATGCTCCACCTCCCTTGTGCTTGGTCTGGGTGCCTGGTCAGGCCAATTTGCTGTGTCTCTCTGGGTCATTTCCCTGCTGAGCCTGAAGTTTTGGCTTAAGTGTGGGCAGGATGGAGTTGGAGGTGGGGTCAGGCTCTCTTTATTTGTTAATTGTCTCATCTGCCTTTGTCTTTAATAAAGTTGGGATGTGCACATAAAAGGGCAGAGGAATGCTTTGTTAAGAGACCCACTTTTCCAGCAAGGTTTGGAATGTGGCTTCCCTCAAGCAGTGGAATCTGGATTGGTCAACGTGAGGCAAAACAGACATCGCACGTGTCTGTGCACATGGTCCCGGCACACTCTGCCTTCAGAAGGATGAAAAGAATGAAGAGATCTGGCTTCAGAAACCATGGGCCAAGGGCCAAGGCCAAAGATCTCTCGGTTGGCAGAGAAGTCCATGAGCAGCCGAGGAAGAATGAAGCTGAATTCCACGGCTGGGCTTTATGGCAACACTGCTGCATTATTGTTCTCCCTGGCTGGTCCAGGCCTTTTCAGATGCCCCAGGCAGTGCCTGGAGCTGAGTCAGCCTGCGCTCCCACTGGCTGTTTCCTAGGTTCTGTCCATTTCTGAGCAGAGAATGGACCAAAGGATGGAGAGCAAGCCTCAGAGTTTGACTTCAAAACCCCTGCCTCTGACACATCCTGACTGTGGAACTCTTGATGATTTGCTGTCAATGATTCTCAAAGACTATAAAATGCAAAGGAAGAGCTGATCTATTGATAAAGTCTTCTCATTGGTGAGCTCACTTTAATTACTGAAATTCACTCTTCCTCTTCTTGATCTCCAATCTAACCATTCCTGAACTAGCACTCAGCACCCCATTACTCTTTCCTAATATACTAATAGAATCGCCCTTAGGGGGATGCCACATGTATTTTCCCTCTTATTTTCTCATCTAGATGATATGCCCTGCTACTCTAGCTTGACCCTCCAAGAATCAGATTGATGCCCATCAGCTGGGGAAAGGCTGAAGAAGTTATGGTATATGAATTTCATGGAATATTATTATTCTATAAGAAATGATCAGGAGGATGATTTCAGAGAACCCTGGAGAGACTTACAGGAACTGATGCTGAGTGAAGTGAGCAGAACCAGGAGATTGTAGTACATGGCAACAACAATGTTATACAATGATGAATTCTGATGGACGTGACTCTTTTTAACAGCAAAGTAATTGAAACCAGTCTCTATGAGCTTGGAATGAAGAGAACCATCTATACCCAGAGAGAGGATTGTGGGAACTGAATGTGGTTCACAACATAGTATTTTCATTTTTTGTTGTTATTTGCTTGTATTTTAATTTATTTCTCACTTTTTTTCTTTTTGATCTGATTTTTCTTGTGCAGCAAAATAATTGCAGAAATTTGTATAGAAGAATTGAATGTTTTACATATATTGGATTACTTGTTGTCTAGGGAAGGGGATATAGGGAAGGAAGGGGAAAATTTGAAATATAAGCTTTTCAAGGGTGAATGTTGAAAATTATCTATGCATATGTCTTGAAAATATAAAGCTTTAACAAAAAGGAAAAGAGAGACAAAGACAGAGACAAAGAGACAGAGAGACATAGAGACAGATAGAGGGAGAGAGAGAGGAAGAGGGAGGGAGGGAGAGAGAGGGGGGAAGAGAAAAAGAAGGGGAGGGAGGGAGAGAGAGAGAGAGAGAGAGAGGGAGAGAGAGAGGGAGAGAGAGAGAGGGGGGAAGAGAAAAAGAAGGGGAGGGAGGGAGAGAGAGAGAGAGAGAGAGAGGGAGAGAGAGAGGGAGAGAGAGAGGGGGAGAGAGAGAGAGAGAGAGAGAGAGAGAGAGAGAGAGAGAGAGAGAGAGAGAGAGAGAGAGAGAGAGAGAGAGAGAGAGAGAGAGAAAGAAACACCTATAAGGGACAGCAGAGGCAATCTACTTCACCTCCCATCCAAGTTTCACATGAGGAAATTTAGACTCAGGTACCTTAAGTTACCTGTTTCAAGTCCTCTTTAAATCATCAGCATCAGAGTTAGCCTCCAAATTCAGATTCCCTAATTCCAGTGGCAATATTAACCAAATAATTAAGAAACTTGACTTAGAACTTTTTTTCCACAAAGAACTTTTCATCCATTAAATATTCAAAAATAAATAGAAGAGAAGAGAAAACTATTAGGAAGAGATGCAGTCAAGCCAGGCAATGTTAGCACAAGTATATTCAATTTAATGAATACTTTAAAAAGCTGAATGAAATGGAGTCATAGTATTATATACAATCTTTTTTATACTGGCCTTTGTTTAAGGAAATCTTCATGATAATTATGATTTTCGAATACATGATAAAACATGTTTTAAAAAATTGGTTTATATTTTCATTGTTTACCCCAAGAGGCTATATGTGGACCTGTCTTATAGAAATTTTTAAGAATTTGGAAAATGCACATATCATTTAGCAGGTACTACTATCTTCTTTCTCATCTAAAAATAATATTCAGCTCCAAAAAAAAATGTTCTAAGTTTATGGTTCCCCCACCATCATGCTACAGATGAATAAACTGAGGCAAGGAGAGGTGAATCTCCTGGGGTAACCGTGCTCAGAAGAAATCACTAGAAAAATGGTGAGAGATGTCTATTCCTTGTGGATGTTCTTTCTCCCAGTCCCATGCATAGCTGTTCACCAGGTCATAAGATTTAACTTAAAGCAGACTCTGCAGGCCCACTTTCTCTTTCATTTCTTCTCTCTCTAGGGAGGCAATGCAGCACCTAATTTTCTGATAGACTCTTCTGAAATGTTTGCAATGGAGAAGCATTCTATACGGGTGCTCTCCTTGGTTGCTACACCTTTCTGCTGGCAAAGAGATCCAAGGCTGGCTGGCTGAGGTAGATCCTCAGCTCTTTTGGCCTCCTTGCTGAAGTGACTGTTTTACATCAGATTACTTTTACAGTAAATGGTGATGATCGGTGATTTTTGGCAAGCTTGCTGAGTGAGTGGTTGTGACTAAGCCCAACTCCCCTTTGCCACTTCAGAGTGAAGCAGAGACAAATACATAGTAACTGAGGGAAATGAAAGAAAAGGAGAAAAAAATAGAGAAAGAGAATGACATTTCTACTAAAAACCTTTAGGAAAATCAAAGGAAAGACTAAAATAAATGAATAACTAAGAAAGAGAAACAGAGAGACCCATATAGATATAGACACACACACACACACACACACACACACACACACAGAGAGAGAGAGAGAGAGAGAGAGAGAGAGAGAGAGAGATCACATCACAAGCAATAAATCCTCAGACTATAGAAAACATGGAGATATCATTAGAAAAGAAATTCTTGTTTTTACAAGATTGTAAATGCAGTTAAACCTCAAGAAAAGAGTTGGAATGCTTGATAAAAATATTGATGGTGTTTGAGGGTTTTAATGCAATAAATAAAAAATCTTGTACCAAGAAGACTTTTTAAAAATTATTGAATTGAGCAAACTGCAAGATGGACAGCAGAATTAGAATGGACAACATAGGAGAAACAATGTAAAAATCACAAAAATAGTTGTGGCCTTTTAAGAGAACATTGGCTCAGAAATTTTTTTTAAAGATAATGACTTAAAGACACATAGTACATTTTTAACCACTTGGAAAGTCAGGGAAAAGATCTCAGGTCTCTATAAACCAAACCATAGAATTTAGTGAGAAAATCTGAGAATTGGTGAACACTGAGAAGACATGGAAAAAAAGTTCCATTAACACTTCCCAAGACATATCAGAGAAGAAATTATTTAGAAGCAATGGAAACAAGAGAAAGAGTAGAAACAACAGGAGAAGTTGTTTGAAGATTTCTATATGAATTCATGACAAACTTATCAATCAACTTGAATTTTTAAAAGATATGGACAGATACTGGAACCAAGCAAAGGTAGCATCTTTAGTATAAAATATTATTTTCCCAATAAAAATAGTTATTAAAGTGAAAGGTTTAGGTTAATAAAACTAGCTTGGAAGGAAAGCTATGCATAATAACAACAATAATCACAACAAAATATTCCATTGATAATAGTTCATGTTTTTGTTATCTGTATAAGAATGAGGCAGATTGGATGTAACTAGTGTACCACATAATATAAATAAAGCCAACACAAGATTTTATCTGCAAAGGCAGGATCAGAGGATCATTCTTTGGTGTTATTTCAAAGAAAAGTAACATGCATTTTGTACAAAATTAAATGTGAGCAAAAGGAGGTTGTTAGGAAAGAAGATAAATTTAGGCTATTAAAAACAAAAGGCAGTACAATACTTCATACTAATAAAAAAAAAGATAACAGAAAAAAATGAAAATCTGAATGTTAATGGACTGAATTAAACAATAAAAAACAGGGTAATTACAAAGCTGATTAGAAAATGAAACCAAACGATTTGCTGCTTATGTGAAATACGAGGCATCCACTTTAAAAAACACAGGGCTAGAGAGTAGAGTTTAGTAAGCTTCAGCTGAATCCCTCAAAAGCAAGAGGAACCATCATGGTTTCAGAGTAGAAAATTGTAAATATAGATATCACCAAGAGAGTAAAGAGGCAACATGGTGATAAAAGCATTACAGGTAAGCTGAAAAAAGGAACTTCAAATCTATATTCACTAAAAAGTCATAGTAATCAAATTCTCAACAGAAAAAGCTAGACAAAATGAAACAAAAGATAAGATTTTAATTTTAACTAATAACAATCTGCCTGTTCATCTTAGGTTCAAAAAAAATTATAAAAAAATAAATACAAAAGAAATTGCAACATTGAATATAAAAAGAGTATTTTATTGTGACTTCTGAATATGAATCAATATTCATATATTTATCAGTCTTGCATACAACTTATATAATAGTTGATCATATGTTGATGAAAAATAATTTTTAATAATGTGAAAAAATAAAAATTTATATATAGATCATATAAATAAAATGACTTAATTGTTACTCAATAAACATTATAATCATTAAAGGAGAAACAATGTGAATTTATATAGATATTAGAAAGTATTTTTAAAAATTAGGATCATAAATTTAAAGCTGGTGAACCCTGAAATATCATATAGGCTTGCTTCATTCATTTTACGGTTGAAGGAACTGATTCCCAAAGAGGCTAAATGATTTGAGAAATCATAAAAGGGGTAATGGATAAGGCTTTATTTGAATTTAGCAGCTCAGACAAAAGATTAACATTCTTACTAGCGGTACCACAGAAAGGCCAGTGACCAAATGACAGTAATAAAAAGATATATTAAAGATTATAATGGAAATAATGAGATGACACAAAAAATGTGTGATACACAGCTGTCCCAATCCTTAAGTGATATTTTTTACCTCTAAGCACTTCTGTAAGTAACAAAGAAAGGGGTGATTAAAAATACATAAATTGAGGGCGGAGCCAAGATGGCGGAGAGGAAACACACGACTCAGTGAACGTCCTCACTCCCTCACAACCAATTAGATAAATTAAGTCTCAAAATTAGCTCAGGACTGATAGATACCACAAGGACTGGAAGCACGACTTACCAGCTGAAGAGAATCTGGAGTTTCAACAGGAAAGGTCAGTTCTCAGGGGAGGAATAAGAAAGACCAGCACAGACGGTGGGGTAGGGGCACACTGCGCCCATTGCGCTGGGAGGGGCTCTGGGATCAGAGAAGCCACTGAGGTAAAGGAATCTGGCACAGGCTGTTAGCTCTTCTCTGCTAATTATTTAGCAGTTCAGAAGAGAAAGCCAAAATATTTTAAAACTCAGATTAGATTTTCCCCGGACCCTGGGGGTGACTCAGGCACAGATCTCGGCACCAGGGGGTGTGGCCTCAGCTACCTCCTGAGAATAGTTAAGAGACTGACAAGTGGGTGGATACGGCCCAAGGCAACACACACTGCCTAGCTTAGCTGGAGGGAGTGGAACTCAGCTCCAGGAAGTCCCAGAGAAGCGGAACCTTTGAACTAGGGACCGCGGTTTCTGGCAGACACTTCCAGTTTGAGCGCAGGGGCTTCTTACGTCACCTGCTGCAGACACCCACTCCCCACCCGGACACATAGGCTGGGCTTCTTGCTGTCTTCACTATTCTACGCCCTCGAAGCACAGTAGTGCTAATCACCTCTGAGGCACCTCCAGGGAGGGGGTGGGGAACTCTCTCCCAGAGCTCTCTCTTAGCTCCGGCTCAGGAGCCGCTGCATCCATCCGGTCTGGGAGGAAGCTGGTAAAGAAGTAAATAATTTCCTACCCCAGGGACAGACCCCAAAAGATTTTTTTTAAGTATGAGCAAAAAAGCTAGAAAAACCATAGATTCCTTCTATACAGAGAAAGAGCGGGTGTCCAACCCCGAGGAAGTTGACAGCAGAGAATCAGATAACAACCTAAAGGGGAACGATTCCTGCCCCCCATCACATAACTCTCTCCTAGAAGAAGCTCTTAAGAAATTGAGGGAGATCGAAGAAAAATGGGGAAAGGAAAGAGAAGTTATGATAGAGAATAACAATGTCCTGAAACTGGAGTTGGAAAAAATAAAGAATTCACAGGAGATGCAGGGAAACAAAATTAGTGAATTAGAAAAGGTTAAAAAAACACAGGAAAGTAGGATTTCTGAATTGGAAAAGATAAAAAAGTCTCAAGAAAATAGAATTTCTGAATTGGAAAAAGAAAATAATTCTCAAAAAAAAAAAAATTAGGGAAATGGAAAAAAACTCAATAGAGCAAAATAATTCATTTAAAAACGAAATTGGGCATTTACAAAAAGAACTAAAAACTGTGAAAGAAGAAAATAACTCCTTAAAAGTCAGGATGGAACAAATAGAAATGAATGATTCACAGAGAACCCAAGAATCAGTCAAACAAAACAAAAAAAATGAGAAGCTGGAGAACAACGTCAAATACTTACTGGGAAAATCTATAGACCTGGAAAATAGATCTAGGAGAGATAATCTGCGGATTATTGGACTTCCAGAAAACTATGACCAAAAAAAGAGCCTAGATTCTATTTTACAGGAAATTATCAAAGAGAACTGTCCAGAGATAATAGAAACAGAAGGGAAAGTAGATGTGGAAAGAATTCATCGAACTCCTTCTGAAATAGACCCTAAAAAAAGAACACCACGGAATATTGTGGCTAAGCTGCAGAATTACCACACAAAGGAGAAAATCCTGCAAGCAGCTAGAAAAAAACAATTTAAATACCAAGGTGCCACAATAAGGGTCACCCAAGATCTGGCTGCCTCCACATTAAAAGATAGAAGGGCCTGGAACCTGATATTCCGAAAGGCAAAAGATCAAGGACTGCAACCAAGAATGAACTACCCAGCTAAGTTTAGCATCTTTTTCCATGGAAGAAGATGGTCATTCAATGAAACAGAGGAATTCTATATGTTTCTAAGAAAAAAACCAGACTTAAACAAAAAATTTGATCTACATCCACAAGACTGAAGAGAAACAGAAAAAGGTACACAGAACCCTTGAGAACTGTAACTCTGTTGTGGGTATATAAAAAATACTCAAGGATAATTTGATTTTACTGATATAAAAGAAAAAAAGGGGGGTGTGGTAAAGGGAAGGAGGTCGGTTCAGAAAAAGGGGAAGGAGTGATAAAAAGAGGGAAACTACATCCCAGGAAGAGACATAGAAAATACACCATATCTGAGGGAACTTAGTGAGGGGGAGAATCATTGTGTGAATCTTACTCTCATCAGAAGAGGCTCAAAGAGTAAATAATTAACATATTTGTTTTTCAGAGAATTTTCTCTCACCTCATTAAAAGGGGGGAGAGGAAAAGGGGAAAGGAAAAGGAGAATAAGTGAAGGGACTTGGAGGGAGGGGGGAGGGATCCTAAAAAAAAAAAAAAAAAAAAAAAAAAGAGGGAGGGTTGCGCGTCACAAGGGGGGTCTGTAAATCAAATATCGGGGAGGGGGATCAGGGGGGTCAAGGGAAAAAAGTATAATCTGGGGATAATACGATGGCAGGAAATACAGAATTAGTAATTTTAACTGTAAATGTAAATGGGATGAACGATCCCATCAAACGGAGACGGATAGCAGATTGGATCAAAAAGCAGAACCCTACAATATGTTGTCTACAGGAAACACACTTAAAGCAGGGAGATACATACAGAGTAAAGGTAAAAGGTTGGAACAGAGCTTATTATGCTTCAGGTAAAGCCAAAAAAGCAGGGGTAGCTATCCTTATCTCAGATCAAGCAAAAGCAGAAGTAGATCTCGTTAAAAAAGATAAGGAAGGAAACTATATCCTGCTGAAAGGTAGCATAAATAATGAAGCCATATCAATACTAAACATATATGCACCAAGTGGTATAGCATCTAACTTTCTAAAGGAAAAGTTAAGAGAGTTGCAAGAAGAAATAGACAGTAAAACTATAATAGTGGGAGATCTCAACCTTGCACTCTCAGATTTAGACAAATCAAACCACAAAACAAACAAGAAAGAAATTAAAAAAGTAAATAGAACATTAGAAAAACTAGGTATGATAGACCTTTGGAGAAAACTGAATGGCAATAGGAAGGAATATACTTTCTTCTCAGCAGTTCATGGATCCTATACAAAAATTGACCATATATTAGGACATAAAGATCTCAAAATTAAATGTAGGAAGGCAGAAATAATAAATGCCTTCTTCTCAGATCACAATGCAATAAAAGCTACATTCAGTAAAAAGTTAGGGGTAAATAGACCAAAAAGTAATTGGAAACTGAATAATCTCATCTTAAAGAATGACTGGGTGAAAGAGCAAATTATAGAAACAATTAACAATTTCACCCAAGATAATGATAATGATGAGACATCATATCAAAATCTTTGGGATGCAGCTAAAGCAGTAATAAGGGGAAATTTTATATCTTTAGAGGCTTATTTGAAGAAAATTGAGAAAGAGAAGATTAACGAATTGGGCTTACAACTTAAAAGGCTAGAAAAAGACCAAATTATAAACCCCCAACCAAAAATTAAACTCGAAATACAAAAATTAAAAGGAGAAATCAATAAAATTGAAAGTAAAAAAACTATTGAATTAATAAATAAAACCAAGAGTTGGTTTTATGAAAAAGCCAATAAAATAGATAAACCTTTGGTAAATTTGATCAAAAAAAAGAAAGAGGAAAATCAAATTGATAGTCTTACAAATGAAAAGGGGGATCTTTCCACCAATGAAGAGGAAATTAGAGAAATAATAAGGAGTTACTTTGCCCAACTTTATGCCAATAAATTTGATAACTTAAGTGAAATGGATGACTTTCTCCAAAAATATAGGCTCCCTAGATTAACAGAGGAGGAGATAAATTGCTTAAATAGTCCCATTTCAGAAAAAGAAATAGAACAAGCTATTAATCAACTCCCCAGGAAAAAATCCCCAGGGCCAGATGGATTCACATGTGAATTCTACCAAACATTTAAAGAACAATTAGCCCCAATGTTATATAAATTATTTGAAAAAATAGGGGATGAAGGAGTCCTACCAAACTCCTTTTATGACACAGACATGGTACTGATACCTAAACCTGGTAGATCAAAAACTGAGAAAGAAAATTATAGACCAATCTCCTTAATGAATATTGATGCTAAAATCTTAAATAAGATATTAGCAAAAAGACTTCAGAAAATCATCTCCAAGATAATACACTATGATCAAGTAGGATTTATTCCAGGAATGCAGGGCTGGTTTAATATTAGGAAAACTATTAATATAATTGACCATATTAATAATCAAATTAATAAGAACCATATGATCATCTCAATAGATGCAGAAAAAGCATTTGACAAAATCCAACATCCATTCCTACTAAAAACTCTTGAGAGTATAGGAATAAATGGATTATTCCTTAGAATAATCAGGAGTATATATTTAAGACCGTCAGTAAGCATAATATGCAATAGAAATAAACTGCAACCTTTCCCAGTAAGATCAGGAGTGAAACAAGGTTGCCCACTATCACCATTACTATTCAATATAGTACTAGAAACGCTAGCCTCGGCAATAAGAGCCGAGAAAGAGATTCAAGGAATTAGAGTAGGAAATGAGGAAATCAAACTATCACTTTTTGCAGATGACATGATGGTATACTTAGAGAACCCCAAAGACTCTGCTAAAAAGCTACTAGAAATAATTCAAAATTTCAGCAAAGTGGCAGGATACAAAATAAATCCACATAAATCCTCGGCATTTTTATATATCACTAACAAAATGCAACAGCAAGAGATACAAAGAGAAATTCCATTCCAAACAAATGTTGAGAGTATAAAATATTTGGGAATCCATCTACCAAAGAAAAGTCAGGAATTATATGAGAAAAATTACAAAACACTTGCCACAAAAATAAAATCAGATTTAAATAATTGGAAAGACATTCAGTGCTCTTGGATAGGCCGAGCGAATATAATAAAGATGACAATACTCCCCAAACTAATCTATTTATTTAGTGCTATACCAATCAGACTCCCAAGAAACTATTTTAATGACCTAGAAAAAATAACAACAAAATTCATATGGAAGAATAAAAGGTCAAGAATTGCAAGGGAACTAATGAAAAAAAACTCAGAGGAAGGTGGTCTAAGTGTACCTGATCTAAAGCTATATTATATAGCAGCAGTCACCAAAACCATTTGGTATTGGCTAAGAAATAGACCGGTAGATCAGTGGAACAGATTAGATACAAAGGACAAAAAAGGGTACATCTATAGCAATCTAATCTTTGACAAACCCAAAGATTCCAACATTAGGGATAAAAATTCATTATTCGGAAAAAACTGTTGGGAAAACTGGAAATTAGTATGGCAGAAATTAGATATGGATCCACACTTAACACCATATACCAAGATAAGATCAAAATGGG
The DNA here is from genome assembly GCF_048593235.1 of Sminthopsis crassicaudata. NCBI lineage: Eukaryota > Metazoa > Chordata > Mammalia > Dasyuromorphia > Dasyuridae > Sminthopsis > Sminthopsis crassicaudata. The sequence goes on along the minus strand of NC_133617.1, from coordinate 751,675,712 downwards.
TCCATGATTTAGGCATAAAGAGGGAGATAATAAATAGATTAGAGGAACAGAGGATAATCTACCTCTCAGACTTGTGGAGGAGGAAGGAATTTATGACCAGAGGAGAACTAGAGATCATTATTGATCACAAAATAGAAGATTTTGATTACATCAAACTAAAAAGTTTCTGTACAAATAATACTAATGCAAACAAGATTAGAAGGGAAGTAACAAATTGGGAAAATATTTTTAAAAACAAAGGTTCTGACAAAGGTCTCATTTCCAAAATATATAGAGAACTGACCCTAATTTATAAGAAACCGAACCATTCTCCAATTGATAAATGGTCAAAGGATATGAACAGACAATTCTCAGAGGAAGAAATTGAAACTATATCCACTCACATGAAAGAGTGTTCCAAATCACTACTGATCAGAGAAATGCAAATTAAGACCACTCTGAGATACCACTACACACCTGTCAGATTGGCTAAGATGACAGGAACAAATAATGACAAATGTTGGAGGGGATGTGGGGAAACTGGGACACTAATACATTGCTGGTGGAGTTGTGAAAGAATCCAGCCATTCTGGAGAGCAATCTGGAATTATGCCCAAAAAGTTATCAAACTGTGCATACCCTTTGACCCAGCAGCGCTACTACTGGGATTATATCCCAAAGAAATACTAAAGAGCGGAAAGAGACATATATGTGCCAAAATGTTTGTGGCAGCTCTTTTTGTTGTAGCTAGAAACTGGAGGATGAATGGATGTCCATCAGTTGGAGAATGGTTGGGTAAATTGTGGTATATGAAGGTTATGGAATATTATTGCTCGGTAAGAAATGACCAGCAGGAGGAATACAGAGAGGCCTGGAGAGACTTAAATCAACTGATGCTGAGTGAAATGAGCAGAACCAGAAGATCACTGTACACTTCAACAACAATACTGTATGAGGATGTATTCTGATGGAAGTGGAAATCTTCAACATAAAGAAGATCCAACTCACTTCCAGTTGATCAATGATGGACAGAGGTAGCTGCACCCAGAGAAGAAACACTGGGAGGGGAATGAAAATTGTTAGCACTAATATCTGTCTGCCCAGGTTGCATGTACCTTCGGATTCTAATGTTTATTGTGCAACAAGAAAATGATATTCGCACACATGTATTGTACCTAGACTATATTGTAACACATGTAAAATGTATGGTATTGCCTGTCGTCGGGGGGAGGGAATGGAGGGAGGGGGGGTAAATTGGAAAAATGAATACAAGGGATAATATTATAAAATATATATATATATATAATAATAAAAAAAAAAAAGAAGAGAAAAAAAAAATACATAAATTAAATGCATGAAGCTCACAAATTAACAATACTCAAAGACCCAATTAAGAGAATATCTTAAAAAGTACATGTGAAAAAATATTAACAAAATATTTGATCAAAAAAAGAGAAAATAAGTCAAATTGACAGTGTGAAGGGTGTTATAAAATGAATAATTCTTTTTTAAAGTTGATAACCTGCTATGCCAAGTAATATATCAAGAAACTAAGAACTCAAGTGAAATAGATTAATATAAATTACTCATTACCATTTATTAAGCTTCTACCAGACACTGTGCTAAATTCAGGTATAATGCAAAATATTAACATTAACAAAAAATGGAATAGATGGTCACCTAAAGAAAGAGAAATTCTATAAACTATGATCAATTTCTATAGGGGATGGGGTCAAACGCTAGGACCAAATGAATTGATGCCACCAAGCATTTAAAGAATAAAAAGTTCTACGCTGCATAAATTCTTTCAGCTCTACACCACTATTCTTGTGAGAGAAGTATAAGCTTTGATTCACAACCAGGTTGAGGAAAAGTAGAGAAAGAGAAATGTAAACTAATCTTACTAGTAGTCATGTATACAAAAGTATTCAATAAAATACTAATAAGAGATTAAAGCAGTGTAATGAACATTATTCATTATTACTAACTTGAATTTATATCATGAATCAAAGAATGCTTCAGCATCAGAACATTAATTAGCATAATAAATACCAGGAATAAAAACAGAGAACCCACATAATTGAACTAAATTAAATAATTAAAACCATTACAAGAAAAGACTTTCAGTACAACATAGCCCTCATTTATATTAAAACTCTAAAAATCAAAGGAACAAATTTTTTTAAAAATTATAGAAATAAAAAGACTATTCTTCAAATGATAAACTAATTTTTATTAAATAAACAACTAGCATCTTAAATGGAGAAATGTTCTCTTTTGTAATTTTATCTTATTTTTTATTTTAAATTACATTTATTTTGAACATCTTTTTAAAATGTTTTATTAATCTATTTTATATCCTTTTCTTTTTAAATTTTAAATTTTCTTCATTTCTTCCACTCTATTCCTACCATATTATGAAAAATGATATTTATTAGCCACATATCAAAGAAAAAGAGAGAAAAAAAGAAAGAAAAGAAAGAACAATGAGAGAAAATTGTGCTTCAATTTACTTTCAGAATTTTTAAGTTCTCTCTCTGGAGGAAGATAGCAATTTTTCATCATGCGTTCTATGGAATTGTCTTAGAGCATTGTATTGATCAGAGTAGTCAAGTCCTTCACAGCTGATCATCATTACAACATTACTGCACACAATGACCTTGCTCTTCTCATTTGACTTTGCATCAGTTCATACAGGTCTTGACATTTTTTCAAACAATCCCCCTCATTATTTCCACCAGCACAATAGTACTCCATCAAAATTGTGCCATAACTTATTCGTTATTCATGAATTTTTGGCATCCCCTCAACTTATGATTTTTTTTTTTGCCACAACAAAAATACCTGTTATAAATATTTTTGTACTTTTGAGGCCTTTTCGTTTTTTCTTTGACCTCTTTGGGTTTCAGACCAAATAGTGGTATAGATTATTAAAAGGTATATCCAATTTTATAATCATTTGGGCCTATTCTAGTTTGTTCTCCAGAAAGGTTGAACTAGGTCACTACTCCACCAACAATTCATTAGTTACCTTTTTTTCCATCATTATCTATACAGCTTTTATCATTTCTGATAGGTGAATTTCAGAGTTCCTTGAATGATTTAAAACATTTTATATGATTATAGAAAACTTTGATTTTGTCTTTCTTAACTTTTAAAATATATGATTTTTAAATATAGGGAATAAAATAGTATTTGCACAACCTAGTAAAATGATAATAAAATTGAATGCATATAAAACTACAAATCTATCATGTAAAATTGCTATTTCTTTTAAATATATAATAGAGTTATAATGGAAATTTATTTTTTCTTTTCTCTTCTCCTGCCCATTAGACAAACACACGCATATAATTAGTTTATATGAACTTCTATATATCAGATTTTCATTATATTGAGCTACCACAATATATGCAGGCATTCTTCATTTTATGAACTACACTTCCTTGTGCATGAGATTTTTCTTTGACCTGATTGGAGTAGATGCCTAGCATTGATATTTCTATATCTGTTGAATGTCTGGACATTTAATCACTTCTTTTTAATGTAATTACAAATTATTTTCCTAAATATTTAAATCAATGCTCTATCAATAATGTTGTCATGTTTCTTTATTTTTGCTTATTATTCTACTAATGCTGAATGTATCCGTTTCATTCTTTTGTTGTTTTTTAGATTCACAGAATTTAAAATAAACATTCAGTTAGTTTGATTTTTATTATTTTTTACAGAATTTCATATTCTTTTGAGGTTTTTTTGAGTCTCTCTTTGAAAAAAAAAATATTTGTTTATATCTTTTGACCATTTGGAATGTCTCCTGGTCATTGAATCACACATACACACACACACACACACACACACACACACACACACACATATTTAGAGTAGAATTATGAGAAATTATTGAAGGAAAGACTTTTTGTTCAAAACAAATGTTTTCCTTTAGTGTTCTGACATTGGTTTTATTTTTGTAAACACTTTTCAATTTTCTGTGATTGAATTATCTGCTTTGTGATAGCTTCTAGCTATTATTTGGATAGCGATAGTCCTAATCAAATAGCTTTGAAAAGTATTTGATCAAAAAATATTTAAAAAGAAAAGGCAAGAAAGGTACTTAATCTCATTCTTTTCTACTTTTTAAATAGTGTTTCCTCACATAAGTTATTCAATTTCCTTCAAAATTGGTAATTCATTTTGTGCTCAATGAAGGAAATTGAATACTTATGTGATGAAACAATTTCTCCCCAATCAGTTTTGAGTTTTCCTATTTGATCTTGTCAAATGGGAAGTTTTTCCTTGTATAACCTGAGTTCTTAGATTTATCAAGTGCTGTTTTTTTAAATTGATTGTTTCTGACTCTTTCTTATCTATTTCAATATTCCATAAACCTAATTTTCATACATAGATAGATAGATATTTAATAATACAAAATTCCTTTTAGGATTACTGTTACATATAATAATTTGAGAATTAGAATTATTGTTCCCATGGAAGTGGATATCTTCAGCATAGAGAAGAGCTAATCCAATTCCAATTGATCAATGATGGACAAAATCAGCTACACTCAGAGAAGGAACACTGGGAAATGAGTGTAAACTGTGATCATTTTTTGTTTTTCTCCCCAGGTTATTTTTATCTTCGGAATCCAATTCTTCCTTTGCAACAACAACAACAAAATTCGGTTCTGCACATATATATTGTATCTAGGTTATACTATAACATATTTAATATGTATGTGAAAGTCTGCCATCTAGGGGAGGGGGTAGAGGGAAGGAGGGGAAAATTCCGAACAGAAGGGAGTACAAGGGATAAGGTTGTAAAAAATTACCTATGCATATGTACTGTCAAAAATGTTATAATTATAAAATTAATTTTTAAAAATTGAAAAAAAAGAATTATTATTCCCTTTTTCATTGCCTTTTTTTTTTTGATGAGGCAATTGGGGTTGTGACTTGCCCAGGGTCACACAGCTAATAAGTGTCTGATATAGGATTTGAATTTAAGTCCTCCTAACTTCAGAGCCAGTGTTATATCCATTGAGCTATCTAGCTGCCCCTTTTTATTACTTTTTAATTTTTATGTCCCTTGAAATTATAGTATGTTTTGTTCTTTCAAATGAATTTTGATTTTGTTTTGCCCAGATCTATAACATATCAATTTAATAGTTTCCTTGATATCAACAACTATGTGTCACAGAAAGCTGGATCTAAACTAATGGAGACCTAAGTTTAAATCTATCCTCAAATACTTCCTGGATGTGTGATTCTGGGCAAAACACTTAACTTCTATTTGTCTCAGTTTCCTCACTTGTAAAAATGAGAATAATGACAATATCTATCTCCTAGGATCATTGTGAGGATCAAGTGAGATAATTCATTAAACATTTTGCAAAATTTAAAATGCTAGATATCTATTTATATCTTTATCTATACATATTTAAACACACACACACACACACATATATGCAATTGTATTTATATTATGAGTGAGACTTGGTGGTCTCACTGGAAAATACTGTTTGCATTTTGAGCTATATTTGTAGGATTTCTCTTTGTATTATTTTCTCCTGGATTTTGTTATTACAATGTAGTAATCCTAAGAAGTTTCTAAATTTATCTTGTAGATAGTCATTTTACTAAATCTATTACTTTTTGGATGATTCTCCATGGTTTTCTAAGTTGCCTACCTTATTGTTATATGAGGGTTAATTATTCTTTTCATTAATATTTATATCATTTTATAATATATATGTGTATATATTATATTTAGTTTATTTCTACTGCCAATATTGATAGAATAATGTTAAATAACAATGTTGGAAGGTCATAGTCATTACTCTAGTATCAATTTGCAAATCTAATATATTACAGCAAATGATGTTAAATTTTTCATTATGTTAATAATATATATACATACATATATATGATAACCCATATTCATAATCCATATTATATCAAAAAGGTTAATCTACAGATATAATTTCTAAGGAAGACATATCTCAGGAAGAATGGGTTGAAGATTTCTGTTGTCTCTATTCCTAGCCTCATAAATTATGCAAATGTAGCACTAAAACCTTCCTATACTTTTTCTCTGATATATCAGAATTGCATGAAGATCCACCTGGATTCTCAAGACTCTCCCAGAAGAATTAAAATTCAGCTGAGTTTACAATAACGAAGTCCTGGCAACTGATGTCACTTCTTTTAGATCTAAAGCTTGTGATTTTTTTTTTTTAAATCATGTCTCATTGGTGGGTAGGGAGAAAGAAAAGAAAAATATGGAATATCCTTTGGTCTTGTTAGGACTTGATGAATGACAGAGAATAAAAAAAAGTCACATTGACTATAATTTAACAGACAGGAAATGACATGCTATTGATATAGGAGTCATTATTTAATCATCTTTCTATGCACAGTCAGATAACAAAATTAGGGCAAAAATCAAAATTATGCAAAGCTGCTGTAGAAGGATAAAAATATGTAGTAAAAATCAACAATTATGACAAATTCAAGAAAACTTTGGAAGAATATGTATGAAATAATGTAAATAAAATGACCAGAACTACAAGATTAAGTGACATGATGAGCATAATTATATAAAGGAAAAGAACTTTGAAAATTCCCAGGACTCTGATCAATAAAATGACCAATCATGACTTCAGAAGACCATTAATGAATCATTTCACTCACAAGGAGATATACTTGAAGTAAAAAATGAGACATACATTTTCCCACAAGGTTAATGCAATGAATTAGAAGGATTTTTTTTTTTTTTTGCCCCAGAAATCAGAACCAGGAAAGAACACTGTGTAGAAGTTAAAAAAGAGAAAATTTAGTATGTGCAGGAATGTTTGTGGCAGCCCTCTTTATAGTGGCCAGAAACTGGAAACTGATTGGATACTCCTCAATTGGAGAATGGCTAACTAAATTGTGGTATATGAATGTTATGGCATATTATTGTTCTGTAAGAAATGATCAGCAGGGTGAATACAGAGAGGCTTGGAAAGACTCAGGAACTGATGTTGAGTAAAATGAGCAGGAGATCATTATATATTTCAACAACAATACTATATGATTATCAATTCTGATGGACATCGCTCTCTTCAACAATGAGATGAACCAGATCAGCTCCATTTGTTCAACAATTAATAGAACCAACTATACCCAGTGAAAGAACTCTGGGAAATGAGTGTGAACCACTACATAGCATTCTCATGCAATCTCATGAATCATACAATGGCTGAATTATGTGGAAAATATAACTTGCCACTGATTTTTTATTGTTTGTTCTCTACAAGACTAATTAAATCATTAGAATAAAATATCCTTGATGATCATATACAAGTTATAAAGAAATAACTGATATATTAACAGTAATATTTCTATATAATAAATTATAAATTACATAGAATTACTTGAAAGATATAGCAGAGATGACCTTGTTCATTAACCCACTGAGAATTTTTTAATGGACATAATAGAACAAAAATATGTGTGTATTTATACACACAAACACATATATGCATGCACACACATATGCATATACCCAAGTAGGAAGAAAGTGCAGCAGATTATCTCTGGCAAACGATGAAGTTCTTTAATGACCTCATTTTTTTTTTTTTTTATAAAACAGAGTATCAATTTTCTTAGACCAATATTATTCTGTTGCCTTTCTGTGACTGATAATCATAGAATATTGCAATTCTAGATATGAAGTATAAGATCACTCAATGGAAAGGCACATAATGAGCGGGCAGCATCACTTTCTAGATAAGAAATTAAGGAAAGGTTGTACAAAGGATGCCATTAGAGAAGTGTATGTTAGATATGAGTAAAAAATACAAGATAGACTAGTCATATAGGAAGAATATGCTTGATTACTGGAAAACCCTTGTACTCCATTGTATACGAAAACAAGAAAGGCTCATAGGATGCTGAAAACAATGTCCCATGGTGCATTTGAGTGAGGACAGCGACAAAAGTTTCCAAATATAAATAAGTTATTATTCACAATCACCTGACTCATTGAAGAGATGGACCATACTGACCATACTATCCATACATATATGAGTATTTCAAAGAGCATCAAGGCAAAAAAAAAAAAAAAAAGAAAAGAAAGAAAAATGAAATCATCCCTGGCTGCAGATAACATGATGAGTTACTTAAGGAATCTCTGAAATTTAATTTAGAATATTGTTTTAAATTTATGTAATTAATAGTTTTAATAAAATAAAATATAAATAAATCAAGAAAAATAAATAGCCTTTCTGTGGATGGTGGGTATATATATATATATATATATATATATATATATATATATATATATATATATATATATATATATATATATATATATATATATATATATATATACACATACACATATATAATACATACGTATATATGTATACCTATATGTATGTATGTATATATATATATATATATATATATATATATATATATATATATATATACTATATATGGCTGAATATATATATATATATACACACACACACATATATATATATATATAAATATATATATATACACACACACACACACACACACACACACACACACACACACACACTGTATGTAGACCTGTGACCAATCAATCATTTTGGAAAATATTTTGGAATCATGGAAGGAAAGTTATAAAATTATCCATAGTCTTTGGACCATAATCTCACTATTAAATTTATACCTCAAGGTTAAGAAACAGAAACGCCTTATTTGAATGAAAATCTTCAGAGATCCTCTCTCTGTAACAGCAAGAAGTTGCAGGCCTATGAATCAAGGCCTGTGAATGTGATGAAATATCACAGCACTCCCAGGAAGGATGAGTAAGGAAGATTTATGGTAATGTGGGGATATAGGAATACAAAAATGCAACTTCATCAAAAAGAGCCCAAAGGACAAAATATTCATGCAAAGGTTGCAAATGCATGTACATAATATACATATATATGTATAAATATATATATATATGGGAATTAATAAATGTTCTATTCAACAAAGCCAATTTTAATTGACAACAAAATTCAGATTTCTAAACAGAAAAACAACATATCTAACCATTTTTAAAATTTTGCAAAATATAAAGCTGCTAACTCATTAATTTCTATGACTATCAGTCACACTCATTTTTAAAATTCATTTTTTGGTTGTTGTTGAAGTTTATTGAAGGTAGGTAACATGTATCATGAAATAGGTGTCATCCTATTGGAGTTTTTTAAATGATATGTCATAATACCTCTTTATTTCTGACTCATGGTTATTCTTCTTTGGAAAACTTTGTTTTCTGAAGCATACTAGCTTCTGCTCTGGAAGAGAATATTGTCTTAAGTAGTTGTTGGGAGTATAGAAAAGTTAAAGGACTTTCCCATAAGCACACAATCAGAATATACCAGTCTTAAATTCTGGCATTATTGACTTTGAGGCTGGTTCTTTATCCACAATGTCTCACTGCTTCTAGTGGAGATATTTAGCTATAATAATTCTGAAAGAAGTCATGCATTCTTTTCCTAATATATTCATTATAAGATATGAGGATCCTTATGCCCAACTCTTATAAATGATCCGCATGTCCCTGAGCAAGACTATATCTACTGTTTAGGGTTCTAAGAGTATTATCTAGGAGATATATCTAATATTAAACTATAATTGGCTTGATCCCTGACTGGTGTGCTTACATCTCCTCCAAGATTAGTAGTGGAGAATGATTTTAGTTAAAAAATCTTGAGTATCTCCTAAAATTTATTTTATTTTTACAAAGGATATTTATAAAGGAGATAATAAAAGGATAGCTTGTACAAAACATTCCTTTCCACACCAAAAAAAAAAAAAAAAATCAGTGACACACTTTTCTACAAGTTCAGACAGAATACAGGGGAAAGTAGCTTCAATCTTAAGGCAAGGGGAGTAATGGCAGCCCCTAATTGCTATGAAATTAAAATCATTTTGCTCATGTAAAATGTTGTCAAAGTAAGCAATTGTTATGAATATTAATTTAACAAAAGAATGTATGATGGATGAAAGTAGATGCCAAGAAGATTGGAAAGTTTTTGTTTTTTGTTTGTTTTCTTTATTAAAGCTTTTTTATTTTCAAAATGTATGCATAGATAATTTTCAACATTCACCTTTGCAAAATCTTCTTTCATTTTTTTTCTTTCTCCCTTTGCCCCATTCCCTTCCATAGATAGCAAGTAATCCGATATATGTTAAACATACATAATTCTTCTATACATTTTTTCACAACTATCATGCTGCACAAGAAAAACCAGCTCAAAAAGGGGGAAATGAGAAAGAAAACAAATTGAAAGCAAACTACAACAAAAACATGAAAATACTATATTGTGACCCACATTCAGTCCCCACAGTCCTCTCTTATACAAATGGCTCTCTTCATCATAAGACCATTGGAACCTGCCGGAATCACCTGACTATTGAAAAAAGTCATGTCTGTCAAAATTAATTATTATATAATCTTGCTGTTACTGTGTACAATATCCTATTAACTTAACTCAGCATCAGTTCATGTAAGTCCATCCAGGCCTCTGAAATCATCCTGTTGATCATTGTTTATAGAAGGATAATATAATATTTCAGAACATTCATATTCTATAACTTAATCAGCCACTCTCCAATTGATGGACATCTACTCAGTTTTCAATTCCTTGACACTACAAAAAGGATTGCTACAAATATTTTTTGCACAAGTGGGTCCTTTTCCCTTTTTTATGATCTCTTTGGGATATGGGCCTAGTAGAGATCCTGCTGGATCAAAGGGTATGCACAGTTTGATAATTCTTTAGGCATAATTCCACACTGATCTCTGGAACAGTTGGATCGGTTAACAACTCCATCAATGATGGATTAGTGTCCTAGTTTTCCCAAATTACTCTGACATTCATCATTATATAGGATGAGACAAGTTCCTATATTAAACTAAATATATCTGGTATTCTCTCTTTAAGACAAATCCAATGAGATTAACATTTACACAATGCTCATCTCTCTCCCTTATTTCCCTCAACAGTCATATGTTTTGTTTTGTTTTGTTTTGTTTTTTGCCTCTTCATGTGATATAACATCCCATTTTAACTTTCACTCCCTCTTCTTCCAGTGCAATCCCTTTTCCACCAATAGTTTCTTTTTATATCATCACAGTAAAGTCAAGTTATACCTATGTCCTCTAAGTATATGCTTAACAAATATACAATTCTCAGGAATTAGATATATCATCTTCCCATATAAGCATGGAAACATTTTAACCTTTAAAAATGCTTTTTTATTTCCTTTTTTTATGCTTCTCTTGAGTTCTGTATTTGAAGATCAAATTTTCTGTTCAGTTCTGGTCTTTTCATCAAAAATAAATTAAAATTCCCCATTTAATTGAATAGCCATCTTTTCTTCTGAAAGATAATGCTTAAATTTGCTGGATATTGATTCTTTTCTGCAGTCCAAGTTCTTTTTCCCTTCAGAATATCATATTCTAGGCCTTTTGATCCTTTAAAATAGAAGCTTCTAGGTCCCGATAATCCTGATTATGGCTCTTCAATATTTGAATTGTTTTTTTTTTCTTTTTCTAGCTGCTTGCAGTTTTTTCTCTTTGATCTGATAATTCTAGAACTTAGCTACAATATTACTTGGAGTTTTCATTTTTGGATCTCTTTCAGGAGGTGATTGGTGGATATTTCCAATGGATATTTTACCCTCTGGTTCTAGGATATCAGGACAGTTTTCCTTGATTTCTTCAAAGATGGTGTCTAGGATCTTTTTTTCATCATTGTTTTCACAGGGTCTAATTTAGATTGTCTCTCCTGAGTCTATTTTCCAGGTCAGTTCCTTTTCCAATGAGGTATTTTATATTTTTTTCTATTTTCATATTCTCTCTCTCCTCTCCCTCTCCCTCTCCCTCTCCCTCTCCCTCTCCCTCTCCCTCTCCCTCTCCCTCACACACATTTTATTTGATTCTTGATGTCTTCTTGAGTCATTTGTTACCATTTGCTCAATTCTAATATTTAGTGAACTAATTTTTAGTTAGATTTTTATCTTCTTTTGAATTTGTCCAATTGAACTTTTAAATGAATTGTTTTGTTCTCTGGAATTTTTTTCCATTTCAGAAATTCTGTTTTTTCAAGGATTTGATTTTCTTCAGATAATTTCTGTTTCCTTTTCCAGAGCTCTCATTTCCTTTCCCCATTTTCTTCTAGCTCTCTTTTAGGATCCTTTTTAATTTTTTTCCAAGAAAGCCAGATGAGATGGAGAATTTATATCATCTTTTGAGGCTTCATCTGGAGATGTTTTGTCTTTAGGATTCTCAAGATTTGAGGTCTGCTCTTCTCTAATTTCATAAAAGCTATCTATGGTCAGAGCTCTTTTTGCTTAGTTTTAAAGATTGAGGTCTGCTCTTAGGGCAAAGGGAAGATTGTTCCAAGTTTCCTCTACAAGCGACATTGGCTTCAAGCTCCCTGGAGGCTGGTGCTACTGACTTCCTTCCTGTGCTGAGTGGCCTTGACCAAGTTTCTCATTATGCTGGCGTTCAGAGGCTCATTATTTATTTGCATATTATAGTTGTGTTGGATGTCTCACATTTAGATGGCTGATCCACTGGCTTCTGAATCAGGACAGAGTGCCCAATGCTGCTTTATTTTGGCTAAGAGCTTCCCAGTAGATTTCTCCAAGGTGTGGATGCCACTCCATCCTGGGTCTCTGCCCAGCTTCTGCCACCTCCCTTCTGTGCCCAATTGAAACAGACCTTTTCTGAAGTTCTTCCAAAATATCTTCTACTGGAAATTTGTTACACTCCAAATATTTGTGGGTTCTGTCACCACTCCAGTACCCATTCAGAGGCTTGATCTGGTGCTGATCTGAGGGAAGCCTGGAAAAGTTCAGGCAGAGAGCTGTCTACTCTCTGCCATCTTGGCTCTGGCCCCAGAAGGCTTTTGTTATAGCTCCAAAATGCAACTGTAAATAATATACACAAAGGTATGCAGCAGGCCCATGATAATGGAACAGCAGAGGAATGTATAAGAGAAAACCATTAGGGAAAAAAATGAGTTGGATGAGGATTGTCTGAATGAGGAGAACAACATATACAGATGAGGAAAGAAGATACATTAGGACTAATTGAATAAGCTGTCATGCAATGTAGCTGGCTGCCTGGGTAGGGGATGATCTCAAATCAAAGAGCTGATGACTACTTGTGGAAGATGTTATGATGAGCTTTTCTGTACATACTTGCTACTTAGTCCCAATGGGCACTAAACTTCCTTCCAAATCTGAGTCTGTGGCTAAGAAAGCCACCTTTCTACATGTTGAAGAACATTCATTTCAATTCATCAAATACTACTGTGGTAGGCTCTATCACATAGCGAGGCCCTATACTCAATGTAGAGGACAAAAAGGAAAAAAATCAAATAACTCCTGATCTCCAGCAGCTTATATTCAACTAAGGGAAGGGAATATATCTTCAAATAAAAAATGTACACACTATATAGATATCTATATGCATATATATACACACAACAAATGTATTAAATGAGAGACCCTATTTTCTAGAAAGATTTTGTTCATCCTTTATGTCCCATTTGAAAGTGACCTTAGTAAGATACATGTTGAGTAAAGACAATTGTTAGGAAGTGCACAGAGTGCTAGGCCTGGCATTAAGTTCAAATCTGGCCTCCAATACTTACTAGTTGTGTGGCCATGAGCAAATTATTTGACAGCTGTCTGCCTCAGTTTTTTTCAACTGAAAATGCACATAATAAGATCACCATTTCACAGGGTTGACTTGAGGATTAAATGAGGTATTTCTAAAGAAGCCCATAACACAGTGTCTGGCACATAGTAGGTGCTATGTAAATGCTTATTTCCTTTCTTTTCTCTTCTCTCTTTATAGCCATTGTTTTACATTTGAGTTTTTTCTTCCTAGGGATTGAAGTTATATAAGGAAGTTGGTGTCTTAATTTTGGAGTGAGGGGAAATATGTTTTGTATTGACATTATCTTCTCAGTAAATATCCATTTGAAGTGCTAATTAAAATTAATTAAGCAATACTAGGGTGTTGATCACCGGATGAATCAATGGAATAAGGAGGACAATAATTGATTGTGGCTATTGATGTCGGGGAGATCACAACGGAATGGGACCTCACAAAGATGCCATTAGAGAAGCAGATGCACAACTCTTCAGATACCTCTAGAACTCCAAGAAGGAGAAGTAACTAATATTGCTCCCAGGGACCTTCTGGGAAGTTAGGAGAAAGGCTCCCACGTTATAAAGATTACATATAGATCAGAGGAAATCTGCCCAGTTGAACCCAGGACTTTTTCAAGTTCTAAAGCATCATTTGAAGGTTTATTGCCATCACATCATCATCATTGTTGCCATTGGCAGCAGCTACAGTAATGACATTGTCATCTTCATCCTCCTCCTCCTCATTCATTACTTGTTGGGCCCCGATTCAGGGATGGAGGTCAGGGCAACTGCCTCACTCTTGTCTCTGTCACTCTGTCTGTCTCTGTCTCTCTCTGTCTCTCTGTTTGCACAAACCTGGTGCTTCTCCTTGGTTAAGTTTGCTCTTACCTCCCCTCCTCTCCTCTTCATTGGGGATTTCTGTCAGAGCCAAAAAGACCCAGAGTGATTAGCCTGTTTCCTATCAGCTAGTCAGTTCCGTTTACTATGGTAAGGTCCATCAGGATCAGCCAGAGTTTAATATCCCACTTCTGAGTCCAATCCAGCTTGTGTCCGGTAAATGGAAGGAAGAAAAATTTGCAGGCCACACACACTGCATGTCTTCTTAGTCTTCACACACACACACACACACACACACACACACACACACACACACACACACACACACACTTACACATCCTTAGCAAGAAAGGCTGGGAAGGAAAGGAAAAAGCAGAAATGCATACAAAAAAAAAAAAAAAAAAAAAGACATGAGCTAAACAAATGGTCAATCCACCAGACCAAGCCTAAAGGCAATAAGCAAACATGTTTCTCCCCCCATTCAACAGAAAGATAGCGGCACTTGTCTCCGTGGCTTCTTTCATCCCTAAAAGCTTTAAAGTTGATTCATGGTTTCATAACGACAACAAAGTAACCCTGAGCAGATTAAAATCAAGCCTTTTTTATGATCATTATTTGGATATCAACAGCAAGAATCCCATCCAGGTCTGGCTCAAAAGGCCTTTGGCGGCCGCTAAGAAAGGCTTCCTCTCCTCCGTCTTCAGCCGAACAAGAAGCTGTCTGGAAAGGATTCATCCCTTTAGTGTACACAGAAGATCTTCATCTGGGATCTATAAACCAAGTCTTTAAATTCCACTGTGATTACTGCCCCGACATAAATAGACCAGAGACTATTTGTGGCTTCCCAGCTGGCTTTGCTGACAAGGTATACAAGGGAGTGACCCAGAGCCTCTGCTGAGGATGGAAGTGTCCTGAGATAGGTGCCCAAGTGCTTTGGAGATGTGGCCAGGTGAACATCAGGAAGAAGCTGTCATTCATTCTGTGTTCAGGTTCAGTTAGTTGGTGGCACCTGGCTTTTGGGGAGGAATTAAAACCACTCTGCTTATTTGCTTTGTTTCTTTGAAGAGACTAGCACACCTTTTAGATTGCTCAGGCATAAAGCATCAACAGATATTCATTCTCTCTCTCTCTCTCTCTCTCTCTCTCTCTCTCTCTCTCTCTCTCTCTCTCTCTCTCTCTCTCTCTCTCTCTCTGTGTTTCTCTATTCCCTCTCTCTTTCCCTTCACCCTTTCCTTCTCTTCTCTTTTTTTCCCTTAGTCTCTTTGTCTCTGTCTTCTCATTAGTCTCAGTCATTCTGTCTGTCTCTATCTCTGTCTGTCTCTCTCTCTCTCTCTCTGCATCTCTCTCCTCTTAAGAGTGAAGATAAAGATTACCTGTAAGTGGTTGTGATTTCCAGGAGTGAAATAAAACTATTTCAAAAAATTGAGTGTAGACTTTGCTAATGTTTAAAAGACTCTGTAGCTTCAGGCCCTTTTAATGAGCCAAGTACTAAATGCCTATGACTGGTAGATTTCTTATCCATAGCTCATGCAGGGACAGCTGCACTGCCAGAGAAGGCAAAAACTATATTGGAAGAGATGGGTTAACATTGTTTTATCTAGAACTATTCCTTTTGAAACAAGATGATTAATGACCTCTTCAACTTACCCAAAACATTTGGTTTTCTCCATCTCCCAGGCCTTTACTTTAAGTGCCTACTTCCTTGATAATTGTTCTTTTGATCCATTCTGGATTTTTAAAGAAAAATAAACATGAAGAAGAGATTATCTACAAAGTAAACACTTAGATCAAAAGTCTCCCAGATTTGTTCCAGAGAAAGATTTACTCCGTAATGATATTGGATTTCCCTGTCAAATATCTGAGTGACATCCACTGAAAGCCACTGGTCTCACATTTGGAGATGGCATTTTTCCTAGGACTTTCTGAGAATAGGCTCTGATGACCAAAGCTGATAGTTAGTATTAGAGTTTCTATAGATCACCAGTTGCTTAGCATCCTGGGACTTCCAGGGAATGAACACTTTTGAAAGAAGTCTCTTTCTTTGGAACTGACTGACAATGAAATTCCATGTTGGAGACACTGGGCCCTTTCTACTGGAACACTCAGGAAGGCATGCATAAATGTCCTTTCTAGTACATCAATCATTTTGAATGACTGAAGCTGCTATCTGTGGTGCTGAACAAGGTCATAACCTGTCATTTTTTTTAATCCAGGGTAGGGGGGGCAGACCATGCACTCAAATATTAGTATAAATACCACTATTAGGAGAGGAGAGCTTTGGCAAGCTGGGGAAGAGTTCATGTGTTGTGTGTGCCATCTGTTAGCTTCTGTTATTATTGATTCTTCTTGCTAACTAGGTGCTAAGCTTGCTTACTTGATTGTTGCTAAAAGACTTTGTTAGTCACTTCTGAATGTGAACATCCATAAATTAAGTTACAGTGATCCTCTCCTTTCCCTATGATACATGTCAAGTACCCAGATGCCACCTGGTCCATTAAGAGCAGAAGCTGCTTCCTTCCCCCAAAATTTGTTACGAATGCCTTTTTCCTTTCCCCCTCCTAAATGAATTATAATCCAACTCATGTGCACTGGGAAGGAATGTAGAGCCCCTTTCTGACTCTACTTATCCTCTTCCCAGATCTGTTGAATTAATAGGGAATTCTCAACTGCATCTTTTCAGTAATAGTGAAAAAAAAATTACCAGGACTTGCCATCTGGCTGACAACAAGACTACATGGTATAATAGTAATAATAATGATTAACATTTAAGTTTGCTTTAAGATTTGCAAGATACCTTACATATATTAACTCATGTATTCATCACAACAATCCTTGGAAGTATACTATCCACATTATACAGATGAAGAAACTGAGGCTAAAGAGAAGTGACTTAATAGAGTCACACAGCTACTAACTGTGAGGCTGAATTCACAATGGTTCTTCCTGATCCCAAATCTAGCACTCTATCCATTCAGTCATCTAGCTGCCCTGCCCTCACACCCTCTGACTGGGCCTTATCTTATGACCAGTCACTAAGCTCTTTATAATGCCAGCCATGCTGCTTCTTTCCTCCTGCCCAGCAGTTGGAGTCTCCTTCATATATTCTTATCTAAATCCCCAATGTTTAGCACATAATGTTTTTCTTTTTTTTATTCATTCATTCTCCCAAGTTGTGGTTCCAACATCTAATCTAAAACCAAGAAAGACAATTAAATTAATAAATAATTATAATACATATTATAATAATTAGAGGAATAAATTAATTAGCTGATATTCAGGGAGAAGGAGGACACATATCCTCCATACTTCAGAGATTACTACAAATGTTCTATATTATTAGTGCAATAAACTTCAAATTTTGTTATAATAAATGAGGAAATATTTGTTAAAGGTCTACTATGGGCAAAGTCCTGTGAATTAATTAATTAAATTATTTTTTCTAGTTCTGTAAATTATTAAAAATAACTTTACCAAAAGAAAATTAAGTTGACTGTATCCAAAGAGACAGAAATAATTAATTATCAATGTGGCACCTCTTTGCAATAAAAACAAACAACAAAAGTGTTATTCAATTACAATAATATATGAACGAAATCGTTTCAACCAAACTTATTCAAATAATCTCTTGAAAAGGAGAAGAAGAGTATGGAGAAAAATATTGAGTCTACTTGTATTTCTTACAGACATTTAAGAAATTTAAAATAATTGCTACAATGAGGAGGCCCAAAGAGCCCATGCATTGATTCACTAGGAAATTCTCCATCTTTTTGACATGAAGAATGTCCAAAGACAAAATCCATTTTGAATACAGAAGAATATGGAATATTGCTATATTGTCTCAAAGAACAAATAAATAAAAAATAGTGGAGAGGAAAATGAACCTGAAGAAAGCTTGGTGAAGGAATCAAAGCAAATCCTCCTTGGGGCATCAGGAAAAGAAACTGGAAGGAAAATATATAGAAGTATGATAAGAAAAAAAGTTTTCAACATTTTCCTATTTATCCATTCTTATCATCAGTAATAGTTGGGCTCTAGTTTCTCAGGACTTGTTCTTCTATGTGAAGAAAGAAAAATGGCACTAAGTATGATAAAATTAGAACGCACAGCTGGAACACACTATGTACACACTGAATGTTGGAAGCCATGAATTTCTGACTGTATCAAGGGAATAATTCTCAAATTATCTTCAACAAAAAGCCACATATTTAGGGAGTTAGGGAATCACAGATGTGTACATACGTGTGTGTGTGTGTGTGTGTGTGTGTGTACATGTGTATTTAAGGAATAGTGGGAAGGATGCTAGTTATTACCTGCCCATATTATTACTATATCACCTGTTCACCTTCCTGATATCACTGGTCCTCTTTAAGAATAAAATACAAACAATTACAACAAAATATTTATAAGAAAAATATATGTCTAGCTAATCAAAAGGAGTTTAAAATTGAGTAGAGATGA
This sequence comes from Sminthopsis crassicaudata, assembly GCF_048593235.1. NCBI lineage: Eukaryota > Metazoa > Chordata > Mammalia > Dasyuromorphia > Dasyuridae > Sminthopsis > Sminthopsis crassicaudata. Next base: position 751,656,738 of record NC_133617.1, on the reverse strand, counting down.
AAAGAGAGGCAACTGCCTATGTGGAGCTTCTCAGCCACAGCCCATCAAGCATAGCTATAGAAGTACCAAGAAAAATAAATGTAAGAAAACAATGAACAATAGAATCTGTGGCCTCTGAGGAAGGTAATAAAATGCGGCAGGATGAGGAACAAGAAAGGTGATTGAGAGATCTTGACAGAAGGAAGTGTAATTGACCTCATAAGTTTTTTCTAAGGATTCATGGGACAGGATTCATGAGTTGAATGTAGCTCAGAAAGAAGAAACTAGGTGCAGTACATGGGGAAGGGGAAGAGCTTTAGATATTAAGGTGATCTATTTCTGTGAGAAAAGTCTGAAAGCAGATGGAGCAAGTCTCATGGAAGAGCATTGTTTAGGTTCAAGAGAAGAGAAAGAAGGGACAGAAGCACATGTGCCTATAGCAGGCCATGTAGACATCAGAAAAAAAGGAAGCAGATCCCAAGTATGGCATGGAGACAGAATAACAGGCAGTTTCAAGTGTCTCTACAGCTATTAGATCTGTCTCTCCTAAAAGCAGAACCACTAATAACTTCTAGACTTACTTTAATGACAGTTTTATCCCTCAATAAATAGAAACAATAAGGGAAAGGCTACTTTCTGTGCCTGATTTACAATAGCAAAGAGGAATTGGAAAGCTGGAATAGAACAGAGAAGATGCTGAGATTGGAAGGGAAAAGGAAAGAGGAGCCAAGCAGAGATTGGGCGAGTTACTAGTTGTCAGTGCATAGTTTTCAAAGCATTCAGGGAAGAGATGAGAAATATCCCAAAGCCTAAAATCAAGACAGCAGTCCAGGAAAGGTAGAAAGGAATGGAACTCCAAGAACTTTAAGTTGAATATGGTAATGACAAATGGATACAAAGTTCTACAGGAGGATTCCAAAAAAAATCAAATTCCCAAGTAGAATATGGGAAAAGTATAGACAGATCAATTTTATCTTAAGAAGCTTTGGCATTTGAGTGGCCTGAATAACAATGTATTATGAATAAATTACGTAATATGATAAGCCAAAAAAATCTAATGTAGTTTTATTCTGTGTTCAGAATTATGGTTTCCAGAATACTCCTGGTCACACAATATTGCAATTATTAATTCTGGATCTTATATCATTTGTAAAAATTCCTCAATGGGGAAGCATCCAAATGGAGGGTCTATGACTTCTCTTGAAGTCCAAATCCTACCAAAATCCTACCAAAAATAACTGTTGAAGGAATAAGAGATGTTTGGTCTGGAGAAGAGAAGATTTGGGATGGGAAGAGATGGGACTTGAAGCTTCCTTCTTGCTTAGATTCTGTGATTCTCTGGCATGATATCTCTCTTTTAAGTACCTAAAAAGGCTAACAAATGGAATGATTATTAATTATGTTCAGTTGTGGCCCAAAAGGTAAAACTTTGATCAATGGGTAGAATAGAAAGAAAATCAGGTTTCAACTTACTCTCAAATCGAAAGAATTGTCTAACCATTAGTGTTATAAAAAGGGGAATGGCTGCCTTGGAATGTATTGCTTTGGCCCTCCCTGAAGATCTATAAGTCATGTTCAGATGACTGTCTTTGGGGTCTTGTTGTGAATGGGGTTTGTGCTCAAGGTAGAGGTGATATAAAAGATAGAACTTTGAACCTAGAGTTTAAAATCTAGCATCAAATACTTACTAGTGTTAACCCTGGGCAAGTCACTTAATCTATGTTTCAGTTTCTCAACTCTAAAATAGGGATTACAACAACAACAACAACAACAACAACAACAACAATAATAATAATAATAATAATAATAATCCCTTTCAAAGGTATCATGAAGACAAGATGAGATGACATTTATGAAAAAGGACTTAACACAGTGCCTGGTGAATTGTAGGTGCTATATAAATATCCCATCCATTCCCTGTATGATTTGGACTACTTGGCTCTGAAGTCCCTTCTCCTTCCAATTTTCTTGCTGTTGAACCTTTCCAATAATCTAACCAGGAACTCTTTTATAATGAAATTGATTCGCCTCTTCCACCCATTGCTTCAGGTGTTACCTGGAGTAAAACAGGCTAAGTCTATGCCAATTTGTCTTTGACAAATTGTTGTTCAATCATTGCGATTCTGACTCTTTGTGACTCCATTTGAAGTATTTTTGGCAAAGGTACTGGAGTGTTTGGTCATTTATTTTCCCAGTTTCTTTATGGGTGAAGAAACTGAAGCAGATAGAATTAAATGGGGTTCCCAAGGTCATGCCATTAGTGTCTAAAGTCAGATTTGAACTCAGGTGCTCCAACCTCCAGGCTGATGTTCTAGATGCTAGCGGTGCCACTGAGCTGTCTCTTGGCTGACAAGAGTCCTTCAAATACTTGAAGACAGATCATATCCATCTCTTCCCCTTTGGCGAGCTTTTGGACCCTCCAGCTAAATAACTTCAGACACTTCAAGGGTTCCTCATATCGCATGGTTTAAATTAATTTGATTTCCTGACCACCATCTTCTAAAAGGCTTTCAACTCTCCAAGGCCATTTTCCTCCAAGCCTCCAAGAATGTATGACCTCTTCCCCTTAGCTTCAGAGATTTCCTCACTTCCTTCAAGACTCTTTTCAGGTGCTATGTTCAACATGAAACCATTGACAGCAAAAAAGCAGAAACTCTGTGCAGACTGATGCCAATAACAGTCCAGTGTATCCTGTGATGATTTTTTAATCATTGATGAATCTGTACATCTGTAGATTATATGCTCCAGCTTTCTCCATTATAGTCCTAAGAATATCATAAAGGACGTGGTCAAATGCATGACTGAAATAGACATAATCTCTTTATACAATACTCTCTTGATTTCTTAATCAAGTGATTACATCACAGAAGTTAATGAGGTTAGATTGGAGTGACTTATTCTTAGTTGAACCCATCTTGCATCCTAAAGATTACCAATTACTTTGCTATGGAACACAGGAGAACTGCATTGTATGCCTTAAAATAAATCTGTTACAATTTTCAGGTGAGATATAATAAAACAAACTTCAATAAATTTAAAATAATGCATACTTTCCCTCCATACTCTAACCAAAATTATATCCATATAGGATCAGGAAATTCTAGTCTCCCTTTCTCCCTTTCAAAGAGATATGTGCTAGGAAACCCATAAACTCTTTTTCCAACTCTATAAAGCCAAGGGAAATTGTTTGTGACCACACTTTCTATTTCTATGGAAGCCAAAAACTCTATTAGCCAATGTGGCCATCAAAGGATATGCCCAACTATTTTGAGAGGCTCCATCAAAACCAAACTGTATTTCATCAAACTTTCTTCACATCAGTTACGAAAGCCATATGTATTTTGGGGGACATTTGTTCTCTTTTCTGATTCACTTAGAACTAATTCAAAAAAAAATATGGCAAGGCCATTTGCTGTCCAAGAAACCTTTTATCTGGTTTATAAGCCTTTTTTGAAGTTGCTCCCTTGTCAAAAACAGGAAGTAATGATTTGCCAGCAGTAAACAAGCTCAAAATCAAGCTCACCCCTCAACTCCAAATAGAAGAATGAGTGCCTTTGGTATGTGCAAAACCCTTCCTTCTAATCTCGACCAAATGGATCTGCCTTTCTGGGGAAGGGCTTCATGCTTGAAAATGATACCCTGATTTTGAGGGATTGCTGATTTTTCTGAAGAGTTCCCCAACACTTGGGGATTGTCCAAAAGCAGCAAAAGCTTCCTAATCTCATGTGATTCACTTATCCACTATTTCAGTCTCCAGAGAAGTATTTTAATGCCTTTTTCATTCATTCATCCACCCACAATCTCTCAAGTTCCCATATGGGATGTATATAGTAGTACTGCAAGCTAAGGAGGAAAAAAAAAAAAAGTAGAACACGACTCTACACATTAAAAAATTTTAAGAGGCCATTAAAATGATACAAGATTTTGGAACTTCAGAACTAAATTATCCTGCTTTCCCATATTCCCACAGATGCATCTATGCTATAAGACTCTCACAGTGTTGAACCAACCCGAATATGAAGTAGGGAGCTGAGAAACAGCAAACAGCACTTAGCACTTCTTGAGCTGTGATTTTTTTAGACCTTAAGTGACTTCATGAATTATGATGAACTCCTAGGAAAATCAGTTCATCTAGACAGCGTTGCTACCCTAGTTCAAAGACAAGTTTTTTTCTGGATTATAATGAAGTTGAGTAAAATAAAATTCCATAAAATTAAATTACTGATTAAGAAAGGAAGGATGGAATGAAATTCCTCACTCCATGCTCAGTTTTTCTGCTTCTTACACCACCCCCACATGCCATGTTCACACCCAGTTCTATTCTTTGGCTTTTTTTATCCTCTCCCTGTGTAAAAGTCCTTCTCCTTCTCTCCTATCACTATGTTAATAATACCTGCAGGCTGATCACTACTGTTCCTAATGGCTCCTTTCTGATCACTACATTAATAATGCATCTTCTCAACTTCCTAGTCTTAATAACTTCTTTGTGTCTCTTTCCTGAAACCCTGAGCTTCCAATATTACCTTACATTTCTTTTTATATTTCCATAAGTATTCAATATATTTACACACATACACGTTGTCTTCTAAGCTTCCTGAGGGCAGGGACAGTAGAATTTTTCTTTGTGTATTTCCAGCAATGTGTCTGGCATAGAGTAAAATAAAGTGAATATTAATAAACTAACTGACTGATTTTGGACATTGCTCAAAACTTATCTTTTCCAAGAATCATAGAATCATGACTTTATAGCTAAAGGGACTATCGTGTCTAAACTCATGTTACAGGTGAGGAAATGGAGGCAAAGGCAGGTTAGTTCATTTGCCCCAAGTCACACAGACTTCCAGAGGATGAATTTGAATCCAGGTCTTCCGAGTCCATGTCCGACATTATATCCACTCTCTCATGAACTGGACTGCATGGATCTGTCCCTTTCTTTGGCTCCAGCTGGGATTACAGGCAGCCTTTTACTTTTCAGATTTGGATCATTCATTCAAATGTTTAGATTAAAATCTGTCTTCTTCAAAATTTGTTGTTTAAGGGGCAGCTAGGTGGCACAGTGGATAGAGCACCAGCCCTGAATTCAGGAGGACAGGAGTTCAAATCTGGTCCCAGACACTTAATACTTCCTAGCTGTGTGACCCTGGGAAAGTCACTTCACCCCAGCCTCAGGGGAAAAAAAATGCATTGTTTAATAAAACTTCCTTCCACACAATCTTTGATGACTCCCTGACCTTCTGGAATTATGATTGCACTATTCAGCAGATTCTTAATTAATCCCTTCCTTCACATCACGAGCTAGTCTTTCTCATTTCTTTCCAAACACTATCTTCCTGAAGGATTTCATTTGCTTTCAAAAACACATAATATATAACTATTGTGTGCAGATATTAAGATCTAAGGATTATAGGAAGATAAATCTAGAACTCAATGGGTCCTCAGGATGCTATTATGCCAGGGATAATAGATCATATCTTTAGAATGGGGCAAGGTCCTTGGAACAGGTGAGGAAACTGAGGCCCTGAGACTTGTTCCAGGACACACAGATGGCAGAGTCAGGATTCAAACAAACCCAAATCCATCACACATTCTCCGTCTGCCACACTGGCTGTCCTCTGGCTGTAGGTACGGAATTCTTCAGCCATGGCAACCCATAAAACAAAGAAAAATACATAATTGTCTTGAGTTCAATTGAAAACATTTGGGGGAGCACATGTCTGCTGTATCGTTCTATAAAGTACTAAGTAATTTCACTAAGTGCAAACAAAAATTTTACTGCCACAGAACCAATCATTGTTGTGGTCATTGACCTTTGTTGAGTGGCCCCAGAAAGTGTCCAGTTAGGCCTGGTCTTAGGGCGTGTGCACGGGTTTGTTTAGACACAGTTTGTGCCCTCAAGGAATTTGTGATCTTACTCAGAGTCCGGAAGGATAAACACAGATGTGTTAAAAATCATTCCATTTAATGCTTGATTAACTATGCTGACAGGGAGGAGTGTGGATGACTCCAAGCACTAAAGAATCCCAAGTCATTGATGTTGCCATCAGAATTCATTGGAAGGTTTAATTTTTCCCCAACACATTCTACTTTCAGAAATACAGTTTCCCTTAAGCTAATTTTTTAAAAATCAATTTTAATTCACCAAAGGCGTATTCTTCCTTTTTTAATGTTCCCAAGGCTCAGAGGTCATGTAACAACTAACCAAAAAGATTAAAAAGTATTTGTTATTTCTTTTGAAAAGCTCTGTGTTTGTGTACATTTGTATAAATGAAAAAATAAATGACCTAAACTGATATGTGAACTTAGTCTATGAAGAATAAAATGTTTTATATTTAATTTTCATTTTTTTCTCTTACATGTAAAATTTTTCAAATTAATTTTAAAATTTTTTGAAGTCCCAATTCTTTCCCTTCCACTCTCCCCCTTCCTTGAGAAGACAATTTGGAATAGATTATATATGTGCAATCATGGAAAACATTTCCATATTAGCCATGTTGTAAAAAGAAAATGCAAAAAAATAAGATTTTTTAAAAAATATGTTTCCATCTGCATTCAGAGTTTATTAGTTCTCTCTCTGGAAGTAGATAACATCTTTATAAAAAGTCCTTTGGAATTGCCGTCGATCATTGTATTGCTAAGAACAACCAAGTCATTCACAACTGATTCTCATATACTATTGCTATTACTGTGTACATTGTGCTACAGGTTATGCTCATGAAATTATATGTTTCAAGATTTAGCTTAATTTATATAGTTGATAAAAGTCTTCTGTTTTCCCAAGAGCCTTTGTAAGCTCAAGTGCCATGATCTGTAATAAGAAGGAACATAGATTTAGAAGGTCAAGGGATCTAGACATTGTTTACTTTACAAGCTCAGCCTTTTTCACTTTACAAATGAAAAAAGTGACATCCAAAGAAGTTAAAGGTCCCATATATCTCAGGCATCAGGGCTAGGATCTGAACAGAAACATCGAGACTTTGCCCTCTGGATCATACCCAGAAGCTGTTTTTGAGCCTATATCCCAGGCTTCTCAGAACTCTAGCAGATTTCATTTTTATCATCACCACCATCATCATCATGATCATCATTACCATCATCATCATCAATCTTGTATTAACTTAGAGATTTACAAAATATTTTCATAGCTATATACAAATACAATTTATAAATACACATTTATTTATAAACTATCTCTATAATATGTTAAAGTTTGTAGAGCACTTTATAAATATGATCCCCAGCACTTCAAATATGGGAGGATAACATGCACTTCAACAGCCCTTCAGAGTATTTGCTGTTATTATCCTTTTTTTTTTTTTTTTTTTTTTTTTGTAGATAAAGAAACTGAGTCTGAAAGAAGATTAATGAGTTGTCTTAGGCTCACACAGCCAGTAAATATTTGGGAAGGTTTCCAACTCAGACCATTCAGACTCCAGGGCCAGACTTCCATCCACAGTCCCACCTAAATGCTAACAAAGAGGACTCTGGGAAAATCTCAGCAGAGTGTGGTAGGAAGGGCTTGGCTTACAATCAGATGACCTGGATGCAAACCTTAGTCCCATGATGGGAAAGGTGGGGCCTCTTAGAGAAGTGATTCAAGCTATCAAGGCCCTATAATTCCATAAGAATCCTGGCTCAGGAATCCTACCTCTGGAACTTGTTAGTCTGTGAGACTTTAGAGAATTTGGAGAAGTCTTTCATCTCTCTGGACCTCAGCTGCCTCTTTCAGAAAAGTACTGGGTTGGATTAGGTGGCCCCTTCATTCATAAGCATAATAAAATAAAATTTAATCTAATGATGTGAAGTTAATCTTTAAAACTGAAATTCAGTAGGGTTAAAGGAAAAACCTTCTGCAGGGATTTGAAAAATCAATTTTACCAACACGAGGTAGGAAATTTATGATTGTATATACATTCATGTGGGGGGAGGGAAAGGTAAGGGAAATAGGAGATAAAGGAAACATAAAGATGGGGAAAAGGGAGAAACGAGAGGGAGGGGCCCAAGAAAGGAAGGAAAGAAGAAATAAGAGGAGAAGGAAGGAAAGGAGGAGGGGAAGAAAGGGATAGGGGATGAGAGAGGGAAAAGGAGGAGAGGGAGGAGAAAGAAAGATCAATGTAAATTTCCCTGTTTGGCATCTTTTCACCCTCTGGCTCCTGCCAACCTGCCTGGGCTCTGCACAATCCTTTCTTTCATATACATTTTGCTCTGGACAAACTGACTTAATTAGGGCAGCACATGGAGAGCTGGACTGAATAGTTCAGCAGTACTGGCTTTTAATCCCACACTCACTATTTGCAGGACCTTGGACATTTCACATGATGTCTTAGCCTTAATTTCCTCATCTCTAACATGGAACCATTAATGACATGAAAGCTCCTAAAGATGTGAAAACTAATGAGATCATGAGGTTTTTTAGCTTTTTTTTTTCAAATTATATACAGATAGTATTCAATATTCACCCCTGCAAAATCGTATGTCCTGCTTTTTTCTCCTCCTTTCCCCTACCCCCCTTCCCTAGAGAGCAAGTAACCCAATATATGTTAAACATGTACAATTCTTCTATACATATTTCTATAATTATCATGGAAAATCAGAAATTGGCAAGAATTTATAAGAAAATGTTATGCAAAAAATCAGATCAAAAAGAAAAGAAAATGAGAAAAAAAATAAGCAAACAAAAACAAAAAGATGAAAATATTATGTTGTGATCCACGTTCAATCCCCATAGTGCTCTTTGGATGCAGATGGCTCTCTGAAATCACAAGTCTATTGAAATTGTCCTGAATCATCTCAATGTTGAAAAGAGCCATGTCTATCACAGTTGATCATCCCATAATCTTGTTGCTGTTTCTAATGTTCTCTTGGTTCTACTCACTTCACTTAGCATCAAATCATGTAAGTCTCTCCAGGCCTTTCTAAAATCATCCTGCTGGAGATAATAAGTTCTTAAAGTTCTATATAAAAGCCTACTGCTGCTGCTGCTATTTCCTGTGTCCTGTTCCCATAAGCCATTTCATTTCCTATCTTAGCCCCTTTGGTTTGACTGTCCCCTATGTCTACAATCTACTCTTCCTTCTCACTTGTGGCTCTCAGTATCCCCAGCTTCCTTCCAGGTTCAGATCTGGGGCTGTCTCTAAAACAAAATCTTTCCCAATTCAATTCAAATTAATTAATTTTAGTTATTTTTCTGTTACATAACATATATGTCATAATCTATACATATATATGTATATATATATATATATATATATATATATATATATGTGTGTGTGTGTGTGTGTGTGTGTGTATGTGTGTGTGTGTGTGTGTGTGTGTGTGTGTGTGTGTGTGTGTATGTGTGTGTGTATAGATAGATAGATAGATATAGATCTGGACTGGTGTCCAGACCCATCCTCAACCTCAACAGAATGTAAGTTCTTTAAGGATTTCTATTTGGTTTTTTGGTTATTTTTTTTTCCCTGAGGCTGGGGTTAAGTGACTTGCCCAGGGTCACACAGCTAGGAAGTGTTAAGTGTCTGAGACCAGATTTGAACTCGGGTCCTCCTGAATTCAAGGCTGGTGCTCTATCCACTGTGCCACCTAGCTGCCTCCTTTTTTGGTTATTTTCAATATTTTTCTAAAGTGTTTTTCACAGGGCATGGTACATGGTACTTAATAAATGTTTCTTCCCTTCTCAAGAATTGTACCTTAATGAATGAATCAATGAATTTTTGAAAAATCACCATTTTGCACATAGTTAGAATTAAATTTCTATTGGATTTTCTCATATATATTGTATAATTAACTCTCAAGTTTCTGCTCCCCATTCAGGACAGACCATCTGAGTTTCCCGTGTGGGGTAGAGGTAAGAAAATCTCAGAAAATGACAGCCTCCCACCCTCGATGATCTCCTACCCAAAGGGGCCTCCTGTCTATCTCTCTTCCCTGTTCTACTCACTGTGGTTCTGGGGCCTCTGAGAGAGATTCAAAAAGAGAAAAGTTTGGATAAAGTCAAGGACATCTGGAAGCTTTTTAGTTATCACAAGTTTTAGTAACTTTTCAAAGAGAAACATAAAATTGAGTGAAAAGTCAAACAAAGATTGTGGTTCACTAGGAGGGTAAAAAACCTTGTTTTTATGACTCTGCCCATCTTCCATTTCAGTGAATTAGTCAGGAAATATATTGCTATTTTCATTTAAAATTGTGCTAAAATATGCAGTCTTGGTAATACAAGCGAATGCATGTGCTTGGAAATGGCGGGCAGGAGGCTGGGATCCTGAGCTGAACTGATTCCCCAATTGGGTTCTTAGTGGATGTCATGTCAATCTGAATTATCATTTTAGGAAAACTTTCCTTTAAATTAGATTTGAAGTATCCACCAAACCTAGCTTAATCTAGTCATTAGATGCTGACGGAATGATAAAACCAAATGAAGGATTGATGGATGATGAAGGATCTTTCATCCACCCCCCCAAAATAATGAGGTATAAGGATCCTTTAAGTGGGTGGCCATGATACAACAGGAGATTTGAGTGCCCCAGAAGTACAGCACAGAAGGAAAAGTCTTGCCTCCCCCATAAGAGAACATGGCGTCCAGTCCCAGCTTGGCCACATATTCTCTGAGCAACTTCTGACAAATTATGCAAGCTCGCTGGGACTCAGTTTCCTCATCTGTAAAATGAGGGAGTGAGATAACTTTAAGGGCTCTTTCAGCTTGTTCCTCTGATAGTCGACTTACAGAAACAGAGGAAATCTGAACATTGTGCTTTTTGTTGTAACTAAAATCTCACCTTAAATAAGATATTAGCAAAAAGACTACAGAAAATCATCCCCAGGATAATACACTATGATCAAGTAGGATTTATACCAGGAATTCAAGGCTGGTTTAATATTAGGAAAACTATTAGTATAATTGACCATATTAATAATCAAATTAACAAAAATCATATGATCATCTCTGCCAAAAAAAAAAAAAAAAGTCCCAGAATCCTTTTATGTTAGTAACTTCCCTCTGAGATGACCTCAAGCTAAACCTTTCTTTTCATCTTCTAAGGTACAAGGTTGTCTGCATGTTGTTTCTACCATTAGATTTTGGACTCCTTGAGGAAAGGGACTATATCTTTGCCTTTGTTTGCCTCAGTTTCCCCAATTTAAAATGAAGATGGTGATGGCATCTACTTCCCAAAATGGTTCTGAGGCTCAGATGAGATGTAATTTGCTCTCACAGATGACGTAAATAGTGTTTCTCCCCTCACCAGACCATACCTGGAGCACTGTGTTCAGTTCTGGGCACCACAGAGAAAAAAGAAAACTGGAGAGTTATTAGAGAGAGCGATTAAGATGGCCAAGGGTATCAAGGTTATTTTAAAATCATGGTAGACAAAAGGCTGTCAGAAGAGGGGACAGGAACACTAGTGAACTTCCCTCTAAATAAAAGGGAATTAGCACAGTGCTTGACACAGGGGGACTTACAAAATGCTCGATTCTTCCAGCTTTTGCATCTTTGGGGCTTAGTACCAACTGTAGAAGAAGCATTTCATCAATGGAGGGGGTGTGATGAAAGCCACACATTCTTGCAGGAAGGACGTCAACATGAAGGTTCTCCCAGGAGAACAAAGCTTCCCCTTTTGGGAAAATCATCTTTCTTCTCTAAACCTAGGGATGGACCTGGGACTTCACTGGGACAAGGAACTTTCTTCAGCCACTACGTCAGTTGGTACCTCTCCTACAGGCACCAACACATCACTATTTGGCCTCCATTCTCAAAAAGGACCAAGGGAAGAGGTTCCATGACAAGCCAGTGAGCTGGACTGAAGTGAGAAAGGTCTGTGCAAGGTCAATTGCCTCACTTTCTCCTCTAGGGCTATCTGAATCCAGTGACAAGATGTAGATCAGGATGGCTGGAGATGGCCCTGGATGAAATGGGAGGCCTTGATCTTTTTAAGCTAAAGTCTTCAGCAGGTCTCAGTTTACCTGAAGCAGCCCCCATTCAGTGATTAAGGCTAGGTAGCCATTGAGGCAAAGAATTTCCTCTTTCACCTACTCCACAAATAATCTAAATGAATGAATGAATGAGTGAATGAATGAATCTGGAAAAGGAAAATCCTCAGAGTTTCTGGCCAAAGCAGAAATGGCCGATATTTACATTTATTCTGAATCAATCAGGCACTAGCATATCACACACACACACATGCATGCATATATATCACATTATATAATAAATTCAAAATTATGTATAATACATATAACATGTATATATGTATAACATAAAATAAAATAAAATAAAAAAACATACAGTAATAGGCACCAATGACTTAGAGTGTTGCCTGTGTGCCCTAAGAGGGGAAATCAGAATGTGGAACTTGAACTCAGATCCTCCTGGCTCTAGGGCTCCCTCTCTATCTTTTCCTCTTTTTATTTTCATCTCAAAATCCTGTGACATCACACACACCTTTTCTTTCCTTCCTTTCGTTGACAAAGAATGGAGAGTTGTCCCCTTTTCCTTGCCTCTGCTCCTGGTCTAGGTGTGCATTCTCTCCCCCATCTCCTCATCTCTTCTCCAGAAGATTTCACTCATTTCTCCCCCTCCTCTTGAGCCCTTCCCTGAGGAGTTCATTTCCCCCTAGTTTTACAAATGCCCTAGTAAAGCCCACACAACTTCCTTAAATTAAAACAAAACTAAAAGCCTAACCATCATCCCCTAAGATTATTGTTTTACGTTATCTCTTCCCTCTCTCAGGGAAACTCCTAAAAAATAACTCTTTAGAGGATATTCCCCAATCTTTTCCTTTACCAACACTTTGCAAGCTGACTTCTGACCAAGTCACTGAACTGGCTGCAACTGCTCACTCCAAATTCACCATCCATTTCTTAATTGTCAAGCCTGATGACCCTATTTGAGCCTCCATGTTTCTCTGGCTCTTCCATTGTGCACTTTGACCATCTTCTTCCAATTGGATACTTTCTTCTGTCTGTGTGTTTGGGGGAAACTGCTCATTCCTGGTTCTACTCCTAGTTTTCCACCTTCTCTGCTCCTTTGAATGCTTGTCATTCACGGCCCATCCCTAACTCTGGTTTTATTCCATGGCTCTTTTCCAGGTCCTCTTTTTCCTCCTTTTACACCTTCCTCCTAGTCCTTCAGGATCAAAATCTAGAAGTCATCTTAGACTCTTCTCTAACTCTCACCCCTCATATCTAATTTGGTACCAAGATTTGTTGATTTCATCCTTATTGAGCTGTTCTTTCATAGTAGAGATAATTGAAATTTTCTTAGGCTTATATGCATATATGGCCAGAGAGTGGGGAAAGTTCACATTTCCCAAGTATAGGAAATAGTACACTGGGAAAGGGTAATGTAGTTTTTCCCAAAGTAAAACAAAATAATAGATTGAAATAAAATAAAACAAAAGCTAGTTTCCCAAAGTGTGACAGTTCAGAAAGGTGTCGAGCACATTGTTTATAAGTATCTTTATCATATTAATTTGTGTGGTATTTGTGTTCTTTACTAGCGTGTAATTCTAATATTTTATCATGACATTGAAGTGATCTTCATTTCTAAATAGTCATGTATTCATTCTTGTCTACATTCTGCAATATGTATAGCTGGGGAGATGGTATAGTGGGAAAACTCTGGAGTTAGAAAGATCTGAATTAAAATCCTATTTTTGATATTTGCTATGCTGTATCCTAGTCATTTAACTTCATTAGCCTTATTAAGTTTGAAGTGTACTTCCTTAATTGTTAATTAGGATCAAATGAATTCAAAAAACAATTTGCAAGCATCTATCCATATTATCTAGTAGGAGAAGTAGTGGTGGTAGTAGTAGTAGTAGTAGTAGTAGTAGTAGTAGTAGTAGTAGTAGTAATAGTAGTAGTAGTAGTAATAGTAGTAGTAGTAGTAATAGTAGTAGTAGTAGTAGCAGTAGTAGTAGTAGTAGTAGCAGCAGTAGTAGTAGTAGTAGCAGCAGTAGTAGTAGTAGTAGCAGCAGCAGCAGTAGTAGTAGTAGTAGTAGTAGTAGTAGTAGTAGTAGTAGTAGTAGTAGTAGTAGTAGTATTCACTTTTAAGTCCATTGAATTTAAGGTCAAAGTTTGGTATTAATATCAGTTTTGCCAACTAGTACAATGTAAGCTCTTCAAGGGCAAGGACTGTTTCATTTCTCTGCTTATATCCTCAGAACTCAACACAGCACCCACCACTGAATTTAATAAGTATTTATGAATTGATTAATAAGTAAATGTTTTAATGACTCTTTTCTTTTCATATGTTTCCCTTTCCAAAGACCCCAATGCTTCCTGCAAACATACCCATACATACAGAAGAGGATCCTTTTTTGTAAGTGTGTGTGTGTGTGTGTGTGTGTATGTGTGTGTATATATGTGTGTGAATTCTCTCCCAGTTGGTGAGAGCACAGTCTCATGCAGCCCACCATCTTTGATCAAACCCAGACCATTGCTACATAGTTGATCTGTCAGAAGCTCCACTATAAGGGAATAAGCATTTATATTGTGTGAGACATTCTGCTAAGCACTAGGAAAACAAATACCAATAAAATATAAAAATGAAGCAAAAGGACAGTAAGTTCCTCTCCTCACAGAGATTATATTCTAATGGAAGGGCACAAAAAGCAAATAGAATTGAAAAGAGAAACATAATGGTGAGGTCAGGAGAGTCACAAACAGAGCCAGTGGGAAGAAGCATAACTTCTCTAATGTCCTCCCCAAAATGGAGTTCTTTAGAGGAATTCCCCCGCAGGAGGCAGGGTAATCTGTGTCAGGCCCCACACTCTGTGACTTTCCAAAGCTAAATACTCCTGCCTAGCCACCATTTTGCTTTATATGATGATTCTCTCAGGAGAAGAAAAGTTATCTGAGGGCAGGGGTGTCTCACTTTTATGTAGAGAGCCAGCTTTGACCACTGTGCCAAGAATAATGTTGTCTTTTTTGTTTGTTTGTTTATTTTGAATTCATACAGCACCAAAGTTCCAGATAGAGGCCACTCAGGGTAATCATCATTCCCATTGGCAGAGGGGAGGAAATCCGAACTCTGGGGACACTAGGAATAGATGTTATAGCATCGTAGTTCTGTCAGGGATCTCAGCATTTGTCTATTATAAACCATTTTTTTTAAGATGAGGAAACTGAGAGTTAAACAGTTAAGTGACCACTATAGGAAGATAGAGTGGGTTGAAGGATTGAGATTGAGGCCTTCTGCCTCTAAATTCAGTGTCCATGCAGTTGGTTTTCTCTATTTCCCTTAGTTGTCCTTCAGTTGACAGTCAGATGGCCATCTTTCCCATGAAAGGAAGGGAATAAATATCTTCTTTTTCTTGGCTCCTATTTAAAGGAAATTCTGCAGGCTAAGTCCAAGCCAGGCCCCCTCCTCTACCTCTGTGCAAGAGGACCTACAGCTGGGGCTCTCAACAGAGACTCAGGCCTCTGAGTAATGATCTCGGGGGGGGGGGGGGGGGGGGGGGGGGGGGGCCTTGTGCCAGGCAAAGCCCCAATAATGGTTAAAGCATTTTATAATTACAACACATCCCTCATTAAAGGAGACTGAAAGTGAGCAAAGCCCTTTGCTCTGCCTGAACGCTTGGGAAATGTGCAAACGTTTTGCTTACACTGAAGTTGGTGGTGTGGTTTCTCTCTGTTTGAGATGGCAAGAGTGTTAAGGACCTGTCTCTTGTGGGGAAAAAATCATACGAGCTAGGGAGCTGTTTGTAAAGAACAGAGGCAGGCTTGACAAGTGTTTGCCAACAGAACTGGCACTGGTGGGAATATCGCATGTCTGCCCTCGCCAGTGGAAAAGACAGGCCTTTTGGGTGGCTTTGGTTTCTCTCTCTCTATCTCCCTTCTTGCTTTCTCTTTCTCTCTTTCTCTTTGCTTTCTTTTTCTCTTTGTCTCTCACTCTCTCTCTCTCTGCCCATCTCTGTCTCTGTGTACATGTTTGTCTTCTCCCCACAACAATTATTGCATCATGGGTGCACGGGGTAGGAGTAGTCAGAGAAGGCCATTATGAAACACTTTGCAAACATAAAGTGCTGTGTAAATAATATCGTCAGAATGGCTCCTATTTATAGAGCAATGAAGTGTTGAAAATCACTTCCCATACATTATTTCATTGACTACCCCTTCTTTAATAGAAGAGAATCCCAGAATTTCAAAACTGGAAGAGAACTCGTGAAACACTTAGCCACCTTCCCCATGTCTGAAAAATAATCTCTACTACAACCCCCCCAATAAATTAGCACCTATCTTTCCTTTGGAGACTTCTAGGAAGAGGCACCTTAGAATCTCTGAAGGAAGGATGAAAATAGGGAAAGGAGAAAAGAGGGAGAAATAGAGGGAAGGAGGGAAGGAAGTAAAGGAAGTAAAAGAGAGAAAGAAGGAAGGAAAGAAGGAAGGAAGGAAGGAAGGAAGGAAGGAAGGAAGGAAGGAAGGAAGGAAGGAAGGAAGGAAGGAAGGAAGGAAGGAAGGAAGGAAGGAAGGAAGGAAGGAAGGAAGGAAGGAAGGAAGGAAGGAAGGAAGGAAGGAAGGAAGGAAGGAAAAAAGAAGGAAAGAAGGAAGGAAGGAGGAAGCAAGAAAGGAAAAGAGAGAAATATTATTCAAAAGAGGGAAAATAAATGAAAATATCATCCAAATTCATTTTAAATGTGCAGTATGTACAAGACAATGCTCAGGGGCTGGACTTTAAAAAAATGAAAACCATCACAGTAATTGATATTCTGCTGATACAGATATGTCAGCCTAACATTTGTGTGAAACCAGGGAAGGTTCTAAGAGAATAAATAAAAAGCAATGCTGGGTCAAATACTCATGCTGATATCCTCAATCTTGGGGCTGTGCAAGAAATGGGAAAGGACTTTGTGGCAATGGTCCAGATCTGAGGAAATCAAATCAGCATGGAGAACACATGAGGAGGGAAGCACCCAAGTCTCATTATTGGATTTCCCAATCCCATGTTCAAGTGACAAGAAGAAAGGATCACAAAGCTAGAGAAGGGCATGAGAGGGGAATTTGCAAAACTCCTTACTATTAGTCAGTCTGTTCTGCTCCAGGCTATAGAACTGAAAGGGGCAGCCTAGGGAGAGTAGACTTTCCAGAATTCCTGGACTGCAACTTACTCCCTAGTAGGTTTTTTCTGATTTTTTAATGTCCTTGCCAACATTCTATTTTAGCAGGAAGGAACACGACTGTGAGGATGGAACTACTTTCTGATGTAGAGCTGCTTAGAAATGACTAGGGCTTTGTAGTGCATAGAGCACTGGACCTGGAGTCAGAAAGTTCTGAGTTCAAATCAGAATCTCAGACACTAGCTGTGGGATCCAAACTTCTGGCTACCTCAGTTTTCTCAACTATAAAGTTGTCAAATTCATAGCACCTGTTATGAGATTCAAATGCAATATTTGTAAAGTGTTTAACAGTTCCTGGCACATAGCAGACTTTTAAATGCTAATTTTCTTCCTACAAAACCTAGGGAATATTTAGTACTGACAAGTAATATGTAGCGAGGGCATGTCATAGTGCATAGACATTGGGTTTGGAGTCACAAAGACTCATCTTGGTGAGTTCAAATCTGTTTTATTCCTGATTGTTTCAAGATCTGTTGCTGACAGTGTCTCCATATCTCTCATGCCAGGTATTAAGGTCATTAAAATGAACTAAGACCAACTGTTCCCCAATGTAATTAACCACTCATCAATTTTCCTGGGAAGGATAGCAGAACAAAATGACAAAAGAGAGAATAAAAATAGAGAAGAGTTTCATTAATAAATACTGTCATAATTTTTAAAAACTATATAACGGTAAAGAAATTACAAAAAAGAAAACAAAAGCACATCCAGAAAATGATTCACTGTGACCAAATTGGTATCATGAACACACAAGGGATGAATATAGAGTACAATATTAGAAAAAAATAATTAGAATATAAATTGTGGGAAAAACCACATAGTTATTTCACTAGATACAGTTGAAGCCTTTTACAAAATGCAGTAACACTTTTTCCTAAGAAATCCTATTAAAAGTATAAGGACAGAGGCATTCCTTAAAATCAACATTAAAAGCCCAAACTGAATGGATAGAACTATCATCATTTGCAGTAGAAAATATTAGAAGAGTTCTTAGTTTAAACAAGTGTGCCCTTCTCTACCCTCCTGTTTAATATTGTCCTAGAAATGTTTTATGTAGCAATAAAAAATTAGAGAAAATGTTATAAATATCACTAAAGACTAGGAAAAGACCACAATATTGTGGATTCAGAAAACTCCAGAGACTTAGTGAATACACCAATTATGATGAATAATCATGTCAGTAAAAAGCAGGAAACAAAGTAATTCCAATAAAATTATCAGTATTTCTATACAGTAGGAACAATAACCACAAAATAGGAAAAATAAGAGAAATTTCATTCAAGTTAATAAAAATGCATAAAATAGCTAGGAATAAATCTACTAATATCCATGGAATATTTATATGAATCGTTATAAAACAGTTTTATAAAAATAAAACATGAGAAGTAATTTAAAAGATATTCAGTGTGGAGGGCAGCTAGGTGGCACAGTGGATAGAGCACCAGCCTTGAATTCAGGAGGACCTGAGTTCAAATCTGACCTCAGATACTTTACACTTTTCCTAGCTGTGTGACCCTAGGCAAGTCACTTAACCCCAGCCTCAGGGGGAAAAAAAAAAGATATTCAGTGTGGATCATTTTTGTATATATAAATATATGTAAATGTATATATATGTATACATATATATATACATTTACATATATACATATATATATCATATATGTATGTATTCAAAATGAAGCCGTGACCTAAATTAATTTATATTTTTAGTGTTGTAAAATAAATTTACAAAGAAAATGGTTTATGGAAATAGACAAAACAATAGGATAATCCTTTGGAGGAATAAAACATTTAAAACCTGAAGAAAAATACTAAAAAAAAAAAAAAGAAAGAAAGAAAGAAAGAAAGAAAAAATAGGAATGAAAATATGACAACATTACTAGAATTAAATTTTTGTTATGAAGTACGAAATATTTTTTTTAAAAATACCAGTTTGAAAAGTATCAAAGTACAAAAGGGGGGAGGGAACTAGTAAAGAAGTAAAAACTATTAATATTCTATTTTATGATGAACTCCAGAGCATAAATTATGGGGGAAAGGTTTCATGTGATAAGAGTACTGAGAAAATTGGAAAACAGTTTGGCAAAAACCAATTTTGACCAGTGTGTTGCACCATATACTACAATAAATGCCTAATGAATGGGTGACCTAAATATAAAAACTTGCATCATTAGCACAAATTAGAAAAGAATGGAAGGAGATGCCTTTCACAACTATGGCTAGAGGGAGATTTGTTAACCAAACAAGAACAAAAGTGATTATGAAAGATTAAATCGACAATATTTTTTTTACATTAAATTTAAAAACTTTTACTGGAAGAAAATAATGCACATAGAATAAGAAGTGGAAAATATTTGCATCAAATATAACTGAAAATCTGTGAAAACAAGACACATAAGGAATTAATATGAATATACGACTAAGAGTCATTCCCGAGAGGTCAAATAATATGAACAAGTAATTTTCAAAAGAAGAATTACAAGCTATAAATGACCACATGAAAACATGGTTCAAACATTATAAGCTAAAATTCTGTTCAGTTTACATTTAACCTCCAGAAAACTAGTAAATATGAAGGGAGAAGAAGAGAATGTTAACTGTTGGGGACACTGGGAGATGACAGACTCATGGATGTGTTGATAGAGAAGTGGCAATTTGGGCCAATTATTTGGGGTCAATGTGGACTTGTACACGAAAAGTTAGGGAACATTTTATGCTTTTCAGCCAAATGCTCAACATTAGTCATACATCTTCAGGATGTCAAAGATAGAAATAAAAGTCCAAGATACAGCTGTCCTATTGTCATTTTAAGCTATTCTGATTGAAAACTGCACTAAGATTTTTGGGACACTCTGTATATCTATGTATACAGCTAGTACTTTTTGAGATAGCAAAGATGTGGAGGAAAATCTAATGACTACTGATTGTAGAATGCCTGAACAAACTACGATATAAAAATAAATGGCATATGTGGTCTAAATAAGGAAGGCAGAGTGTGCAATGAATAGATTTCTGAGCCTGGATCCAGAAAAAGTGGTATTTGAATTTAACCTCAGTCACTTAATGGATGTGGGACTTTGATCAAATTACTTAACCTCTGTCTGCCTCAGTTTCCTCATCCATAAAATGAGAATAATAATAGCATCTACCTCCCAAAGTTGTTGTAGAGATCTAATAAAATAATAATGGCAAAGCACTTTAGTAGGTGCTATAGAAATGTTAGCTACTTTATTATTGCCCTTACTAGTTATGTAACTCCTGGACAAGTAACTTAACTCTGCCTTCAACTTCTTCTTCAACTGTAAAGTGGAGATAAAAATAGCACCAATCTCCCAAAGTTGTTGTGAAGATAACATGAGATCATATTTGTAACAAGTGGTTAACACAGTTCTCGGCATGTTTCTAGGTACTTAATAAATTCTTGTTCCATATATAAGCATAATGAGATATTAATGTACAATAAGAAATAGCAACATCAGAGATTCACAGAGACATTAGAAGATTAATCTTAAAAGATTCACAATGGAATAAATGAATTAATAGATCTGTACTACTATCACTGCCAATCATCATCATCCTTAATGAAATTTTGCAGAGCAGTTTACATTTCTTATTTAATTGTTGTCTTATAATGATTAGATCAATGTAAATGAAAAGTCAGGAAAGCTAGAAAAGGAAATAGAAGGTGTTTTCCAGTTGTCACCCAAAATAAAAGCATTTAAAAATCAATAGCCTTCTATTTTTAGGGAGGTGGGGGACATGAGAGATGAATTGCGTAAATCTTTTCACTCTAGTTCTTTTTATCATGTTTTTGTTTACCTGAGTTTCTTTTATAATAGGGGAAATGGAAGGAGAGGAAAAATGGTATAGGGGATATTTCCAGAAATGATTTTGCCCTAAATAAAAAGACTCAATGTATTTATTTGTTTATTAAGTAATGGGATTTTGAGCTTGGGGTGGATAGAAAGAAAGAACATTAGGCTAGGGTGGGAGCTAAGAATAGGAGAACCTATTTGATTCCAATCCTAGATTTGATACCAATTGGGAAGCTAGATGGAAAACCTTAGAAGGTTCATGTGATCTTTTAATTTTTCTGGAACTCAGTTTACTTATTAGTACGGAAGGGATTGGACTAATTCATCTTATGATCCCTTTCAGCTCTAAAATTTTATGATTTCTTTCTCAATTGAACCATATATTATAGAATTAGTTTGTTGGGCAAATTCTGGTTAAACCCAAATTTATAACCAGTAAAATGTGAATTTTTTGAGGTCAGGGTTGATTTAATATTTGTCTCTGATTTCCTAAATGTTTATTATACTGCCTGGAAAATGGTAGGTGCTTAATAAATGTCGGTAGAATTGAATTTTTTCTGTATCTGGCCCCAGCTCCAACAATATACTTCTTATCCTCCCCATCCTGAGAAGGGAAGCTCTTTCAAGGTTTCAAGAGGTGATTTACAATGGATTCCTCTGGGGGACAGGCATCCATAAGCATTCAGTTCTATACAATCTCCACAATGCTGTGTAAAGAGTCATATCCAATAAATGTTAAAGATTAATGAGGATTATCTCTTGTTGATATAACTTATCACCAAAAGTTCCTGTTCCTTTACAGAAACGGGTTGGCCCCATCATTAGTATTTCCAGGTCCTGAGTTTTCCTTTGTGGACCAACTGTACTTCCAGTATAATAATGAACATTTGGGTAGTACCGTGGGGTTCTCAAAACACTTTAAAAATATTATTTCATTTTATCCTTACAACAACACTGGCAGGTAAGTACTCCTAATATCTGCATTGTTATAAATAAGGAAACTGAGTCAAGCAGAGACTTAAATAATTTGCCCAAGGTCCCAGAGCTAGAAGAGATCTGGTGCTGGGGTGGAGATTCCATCTCTCTAACTTCATGCAGGGAACTCTTTCCATTAATTTTTCATGAATAACAATGCCTAGATTACCCTGGCTCAGGTTTGTTCTGAAGTCCCATTGAGACATTAAAGAAAAGCATTTTGAAAATGTTGAAGCATTTGAAAATGTCATTTGTTCTTAAGGCCATTGGGGGGAGGCTTCCTTTGCATATCCTCTTGGGGAGAAAAGCAGAATGGTTGAGATTCCCTATTCACCCCCACTGTGACCTGGATTACAACCTCAAAAAAGTCTACTGACTCTGTCCAGATGTAATTACCCTTACGTTCTATATTCCACTATATATTAGTACAAGAAAAAGCCCACCACTTGATTGGTTATCTGCTCATATTTCTCCAGATGTTCCAGTGTTCACTCCCTCATTTCTTAATGTCTCTAGAGACCTGCCTACCAGCAGGGTTAAATCTGGCTGTCAGATTATTTCTTGGCTCTTCCTTATCGCCTTAAAAAAATGAAACCCTGCCTTCCAAAAATGTATCCAAAAATCTCCGCTGATGGATCAATCATGTCTTCCCTGATTACATCAGACAATCAAAGTATTGAGAGTTCAAGACCCAGAGACTTGAGACAAATAGGTCTTTTTCCCCCTTTTTCCTACAAGCTTGTAAAAGTTTCCTCTTTGCTCATGTCCTGTCTTGCCAGATCAATGCCCATCAGCCTAGCCTGAAAGCTAGAAAAGGAAATAGAAGGTGTTTTCCAGTTGTCACCAAAAGTGACTTCTTAGCCCTCAGAAAAGCCTGCCTTGTCTTCCTTCATTAGGATCTTGGGAAGAAATGAAGGAGCAAAGTGTTGCAGAAAGTAAAAAGGGAATGACCTCAAACTCTCTTGTATCTCTCAGCCAATCTATGCACTGTACACATTTAATAATGTTATATTCCAGGTAAGGGTGAAACATTGGGGTGGGAGTAGGGAATATGAATGCATAGGGCCATCTCTTTGGATTACACCAAAGATCTTGTCTGTCAGATTCACTATGACCTTTGCTGGTACAACCAGGGATGAGCAAGAGAGGAGCACCAACTCACAAAAATAGGCTAAGAAATCACACCAATGGACTGGATGTCCTTGGGCACCATCTGCTGTTGCTTATTGCTTGAGCCATCTCTCCCTGGGCTCTGAAAATCTGAACATTGCTAGGTAAAAACCATGACACTGGATTTGCAATATAGGATCTCAACACGGCAAAAAGAAAAATGGAGAAATGGAGTTATCTTGGCTCATAGGGATTCTTTAATCTTTTCAATGAAAGGAAAATCAACTATTCCGACGTAAAGGAAACACCAGAGTCAGGGAAACAACAGACAAGGTAGGCTCCTGGCTCTTTACCTTCCCCAGATTTCAAGTTCTTCTTTTTTTAATTGTATGTTCTTGTTTTGTGAGGCAATTGGAGTTAAGTGACTCGCTCAGGGTCACACAGCTAGTAAATGTTTAGTGTCTCAGATTGAATTTGAATCCTCCTGATTTCAGAGCTGGAACTCTTTGTACTGTACCATCTAGCTACCCCATTCCCCAGATTTAATTAGCCATTAAGTTCCATCTCTACTGCCTCTGCTTCCTTTCACACAAAGATCCCCTTTTCTCTTACAAAGATGGCATCCTGATTCGTTCCCTCTTCAACTGTTGCCAGAGATATCATGATAACTTTCTGATTGAGCTGGTCCCATGATGCTTCTTCTTCAATCAGTCTTCACATGCATCTAACTAAAATAACCTTCCATGTCATTTGCCACTTCCCAAAACTTCTCTGCTTCTTTATTGTGTTCAAGATAAAATATAAGCTCCTGGATCCAGCATTTAAGGCCATTCTTAATTTGATTCCAACCTACTTTTCAAGTTTTGAATTATGCATTCTCTCTTCCAGTTAAACTGGTCTGCCGGCTCTTTCTTGAAATGGGTATTTTATCTCTCACTTTGGTGCATTTCCATAGACCATCCCCCATTCTCAAACTGCCCTTTTTCATTAAATCAGCTGCCTATATTCTTATCTTCTTCCAAGTTCAGCTCTGTTACCATCTCTTCTTGGAAACCTTCCCTGACTGCTAGGTGTTCTTTACTCCCCTTTTCCATTATTTTCATTTATCCATGTCCACATTCCTCTCCCTCTCCAATAACATGTAAGCCACCTGAGGATAGGAGCATTTCAGGGCTTTTTGTTCCTTTCTTCAGCACTGGCTTCAATGTTTAGAAATAGTCTGTCTCTAGTTATTTTATTTTATTTTATTTTTACCATTGGTTTAATAGGGAAAAAATCAAAGGCATATCAAAACAAGTCCAAAGATGTTAGCAAAACATTAAAATTTCCAACCATATTGTGAATTCATCTTCCAATTAAGGTCTCCTTTACCATCCAGGGTAACTGAAACGTGCTCAGTTCCACTTCCCTCGGACTTAGAAAGCATCAAGCTGATCTCTAAAAATGCACTCCAGGCCACAATCTGGCAGCCAAGCCATGTTTGTCCAAAAGGTATTTTTTATATCAACAGTACCTCAGCGGACTGATAGGTTATTTGCATTTTCATTTTTTAATCCAAATATACAAATCCAAATAGTGAGTGCAGTTAATTGGATTTTACTGGATCTGTTTATTTGGCCAAAAAGTTATCAGAATGGATAGAAGCAGATAAAATGGTTTCTGTTCCCACTACCTCCATTTTCCCCATGGTGCATTTCACCCTCTGGGCAGCACTTGGGATTCCCCTGGAAGTTTTAACTCAGGAAGTCACTGGCTTTGCTCTTTTTATTGCTGAAATGTTATCAAAGCTTTCGAAGAAGGAACATTAAGCTTGGCACATGTTATTTAAAGCACCTTGGCAGCTAGAAGTGGTTCAAATGAAGGTTGTATCTACACACTCAAAAAACATCTGTTTCATTCAGGCAATGGACTTGATGCAGTGACACAGTTATATTTCTCTGGTTATTTAGTGCTATATGGGTAAAGCATCAGCACCAATATGATTCAGTGGTGACTGAGTTTTTCCAGGTGTGCTTGGGACATATAGACATAGAAGAAGTACTTGTCTAGATGCAAAGGGTGGGAGTAAAGGAGAGAATCCCCTCCGATCCCCTCCCCTCCTCCTGAATTCTTCCTCTACCCATCATCCATGACCTGTCTCCAGTGGAACAACTTGTCTTTTGGTCCTAGATTACCTTTCCCTTTGCTTTAGAAAGCATGTTCTTTCCTTGAAGGAAAAAAAAAATATGGACTTTATATAGGCACTTAATAAATGCTTGATACTTAAGCAACTTACCTTGAAGTAATATTGACAGATATTTATTTAGTCCTTGAAAGGTTACAAGGTTCTTTTCATTCTTTTTCTCCCCTAAGGCTAAAAATAACTCTAATAGGTAGCTACCCCCAGAAATTTATGACCATTTATAGAGATAAAGAGAGATTAAGCAAGTTTCTTCTGTTCTCATGACTAAATCTAGAAAAGTCATTGAGTTTTTGTGCCACTTTCCAAAACATTAACCCCATTATTACTATGAAAATCCTTGAAAGACTTTCTTTATTCTTGCCTCTCAATACTTACATGCACTGTTCCCCACAAACCATTGAAGATTCTGGTCCATTTTGTTCTTTTCTGATCTGATCTATTCCATTTGACTCTATTCCTCTTTCCTCAATTATAGTCTTCTTTCTTTTTTTTTCTATTTTTTTCTCTCTCTCTCCCCCAATATCAGATGCTCAGTTGCTTGTTATTTTACAGCCTTGGATACCTTTTGCTACATATGCTGTCCCTCTAATTAAATCATAGTGCTTCTTCCATTCTTCTTTCTAAGACCCTCAATTCCTAGCCTGATATTTCATACAGTTAATGCTTATTGTGTGTTGTCTATCTTGCCAGGGGAGAGTAACTGATTCATTGAAAATAAAAAGCATAAGACAAGTATTTAACATTTGCAGATCTTTCTTCAAGATCATTCTGTATATATGTCAATTACCTTTTTAAAATTGCATCTCTTCTTTATTTTTCTTAAAAAAAAAAAAAAAAAAGTAGACATAGATGACCATACCCTTGATTTTACAATTTCTAAGAAACTAACTTCATCTATGGTTTTATGAACTCTGAAATCCTCTTATCTGGTCACAGAATGTTACTGTTCTACCTTTGCTTTCTTTACTTTCAAATATCAAAATCTGTTCTTCATCTGCATCATTACCCCCAATTTCTCAGTCCCATAGTTCTGTCCCAGGGCATCAGTCCTCCACTAGACACAATCTCCTTTTTCTCCCATCTTTTGATTTTAGCAAGCTCCTTGAAGGTAGAGATCATATTTCATCTTTTTAAACATTTTCCCAGAACTTAGCAAAGTGCCTGGTACATAGTAGGTGCTTAATAAATGCTCATTGGCTAACTGCCCAAAGGACAGACCAAAGAAAGACCAAAGGACAGGAATAAGGGAAGAACTCCAATAAAGCATCTGTTACCAACTCCATTCCCTGCCCCCTCCACCCTGAGACTGGAGGACAGACAGTCAGAATGAAAAAATATCTAGACCAGCTCAGGAATGGGATGGAAGAACCCAGTGTGTTTTGAGCTGCTTGGCAAAACATCTTGAAGTGCTTTTCAAACCTTTTGGACTTCGAGAAATTCAAAACACGTTTTGCCAGGCACTTTTCCCCTTAATTTTTAAGCCCCTGTGTATTTCAAGGGAAATGCAATCCGTATGTTTCTGATTCATTTACACTTAACTCATCAGAATGCTGTTTTGGAAGAACCATTTGATGTCTCAGATGCCGCATGAGCAATTGGAAGAAGTCTTTTTCCCCCCTTCTTTTTTTCTGCAAATCACGATTCCCCTTCTTTGCCAGGGCTCCATCCACAGGAGGCAGGAATCCATGAACAGTGGAGGGAGGCCTTACTATGCGCAAGTGGTTTTCACTTTGACCACATCTCCCCTCTTTCCCTGACAAAAGAGTCTGCACCTTGTCAGAGGGGACCATTACCAGATACTCCATCATTTAGTCAATCAAGAAATAATTCTTTATAAACATTTTAAAAGGCAGTCCTCCCCCAACATGAAGTATGTATTTTCAGTTGAGTATGGAGAAATATCAACCAGAGGAGGAGCAAAAAGGAGTTCAAAAGACATGAGTCAAGAGGTGCTATTGAGAAGGGCGGAAGATGAAAGAGCAGCTCGGTGATAATGCAAAGTTGACAAATTCCTCATCATTGAATCCAGAGCTATGTGATGGAATAGAAAGAATGTGAAATTGGGAGCCAGGGGATCTGCTCCCAGATCTTCCCCCAACAAGTCAACGAATCATGTGACTTTGGGCAATTTGTTTTTGACAAAGGAAATCTCTCTCCCCTCAATTAAATCCAGTTCAATCCAACAATGTGAAAAATGCATTGTGACTCTGAAGAGCTATAATCCACAATCTTGAGCTGTGAGAACTGATAGAACAAAAATAAACCTCTGTCCTCAGAGTGGGATGGTGAAGGGAGAAGCACTGCTCCTAAAGATACACTGTCTCTAGGTGACTTGGGAAGCTAAGTTCATCTTTTTGAGCCTCAGTTTCCCCATGTATAAAAAAAGAAAATTGGATGACCCTTATGGCTCTAAAGTGATCATCCTATCATTTTAGTAGAGTGATAGAGACTGTAGATGGGTAAGGCAAGGAGCATGGAGTCTTTCTGACTTGAAGTTTTGATTCCTTAAAACAAAGAAGAGTTCAATACTAGAGAGAATTATGGGAGAAAACAAAAGGACACTACATATGTGTGTGTATATCTACATGCATGTGTATGTGTATGTCTATGCCTTCCTATACTATGCAATACTGTGTAATGCATATACTATGTAAAATACTATAACTTCATATGCTATGTGATACCCATATGTTTATAATACAACATATTATGATGTATTTTATAAGAGATATGCTCTCTCTCTAATGCTGATTTCTATAAAACCTGATCATAGCTTATCTTTTTCCTCTTAGAAAAGTCTATTAAATTTAAGAATTTCTTCTTTAATATGATGAAGAGTGTAGAGAGATGATGAGGGACCTGTGAGGGTATAAAGGCCCAGCTGAAAGGGCTGATGATACTTGGTCTGGAGAAAGCAAGACTCTCATATATCTTTGTTATTGATCAATGAGTAGCAGATTAAATTGCTTTATTCAAAATAACCCTTCTAGCTCAAAAATCTAGTTTGAATCCCTTAAGAGAAATCCTTGGGAATTCTCTGCTTGATTTCAATAATATCAAGTTTGAAGAATTAAGATATGAAATTAATCATCATCATTATTGACTTGGAAAAATTCCTAGGCAGATAGATAAATGATCATTATTAAGGGACAGAATACTTTATTTTTTAATAAAGAAAACTAAAATAGTGTAATGATTTAAAGATACAGTGAGACTCTAATATAGATGGCCTAAAGTCTAAAATCATTAAAAGGAAAACCTGTAGACAATATATAAAAATAATTAGAAGGAAATATTGTATAGAGCAAACATTTATTAAAGGTTTTATTTATATTTATTTTAGTTCAGAAAAAAAGATATACTTATTGTTAATTTTACTTTTATTAATCAGCTTTTACTATTCCATGAGAGTGAAAAGACAGATTATATTCAGATTTTGTAGAAACCAGCACTGAAGATAATGTACATTATAATATATGAACCTGTATTATATTATATTATGGTTACTATACTATATTTTTATAATATATAGAACCATGTTGTTATATGATAAACATATATATGTATTACATAGTATATATATAGAATTTTATATAGTATAAGTATTGCTTAGCAATATATAGTATATGAATATATATGTATATATATCTGTATTCATATTCATATATTTATATATAGTTTCCATTGGTTTTTCCCATATTCCTCTCTGTAATATTTTCATTGCAACAAAGGAAACAAAACTTCAAGTCAAAAAGATCCCCTTGCCCCTTTCCTTGCCCACCCATAGTTTGTTTCTTTGTTTTATCTGTTCTCTGAGTTCAGGATTATTCATTATAGTTCTTCAGAGTCAAAATGCTTTCTAATATTCTCAGCATTCTCTTTTTTGGAGCATTATAATAGTAGTGGTGACTTTGGGAGGGTAATTCCAAGAGCTCATGGTTTTAATAGGAAATAAAACCAAGATACATAAAATGGAAAGTTAGAAATAAGACAGGGTAGCATGTGCCAAAAAGTAAACTAAATGAAACACAAAAGGAAAACTTAGCAGAGAAAAATACTTTTATCTATATTTCAGTGAGAAATAACAAAGATATAGGTCATTCACTAAACCTGTGAACATCTAAAAAAGTCAGAATAAAAAAACCCAATGCCTCTTCAATATCTCTCCAAAATCAACAATACTTCATAAGTTCATAATTATACTTCATAAGAAGGATGTATATTTGATGTAAAATTTAATGTAAAACCACATTCCTGGACAACTGAATATCTTTTCCAATCATCGATTTTGGACTAATTGCCAAATAACAATGAATGAAAGTTTTCATTTAATCTTGCTGAATTCAGTAAATGTTTAAGTATTTTCTAAGGTTAACTGCTTCTAACATGAGATTGGAGATCACCTGAAGGAAGGTCACAACAACAGGGAGGGCATGGAGATCAGGAGAGAAGATACATCATAGCTACATAGATAAATAGATAGATACATCAATAGGTACATAGATAAATAGATAGATATATCAATAGCAATCTAGATAAATAGATACATTGATAGCCACATAGATAAATATATAGATACACAGATGCCTAGACAGATACATAGATATGTAGATAGATCCATAGATATATAGATACATAGATAGATACCTAGATGGATAGACAGACATCTACATGGATTGATAAAGACAGACAGATAGATAGATAGATAGATAGATAGATAGATAGATAGATAGATAAAAAGATAGTAGCTCTAGATGTGCTTGTAAAATTCTGGGGAACATGATAATTATACTTAAGTAGTTGACAGAATACTCTTTAAAATTGTCTTTAGACTGTTTTCCCTCAGGGCATAGAACTGGAAGGCTTTGGGTAGAAACTGCAAAAAGTCACCCTTAAGCTTAAAATAAGGCAACAGTTTCTTAATAATGAAAGCACTGCTCAAGTGAAATAGGCTGGGGAAGAGAACAGACTATTAATTTGTCCAATTAGAGTACTAAGCTGATTGATATTTTTAGTCCCTTCATCTTGGACATTACATCATACTTAAAGTATCTCCCCCTGCCATACACACATACTCCAGCAATCAAGAACAGTATGGCCAATATGAATTTGAGCAGTGAAAGACATGTCAGTCAGACTGGCACTTTAGGAAAATCACTTTGAACAACCATTGAAGGATGGAGTAGAAGAAGAATAGGATTAATACTGGAAGATCACTTAAAAGGCTTTTATAAAGGTCACAGGATGGTGGCCATATGAATAGAGATAAGAGAATGAGTTGTAAGAAATTGTAGATATAGATATGGCAAGATTTTTTTCTGCTTAGATTTGTGGGGTGAGAGAAACCCTGAAGGGTGAAGGTGATGTTGCAAACCTGGGAGAGAATACATGCAAATAAATATGTACAAAAGAAACACAGAGTAAATAAACAGTTCAGTCAATTAACAAATTCTAGTCAATAGAGAACATTTCTTTCTTTCTCTCTCTCCCTCCCTCTCCCTCTCCTTCCCTCCCTCCCTCCCTCCTTCCTTCTCTCTCTTCCTCTCTCCCCCCTCTCTCCCTCTCTTTCCCCCTTTTTCTCCTTCCCCCTCCCTCCCTCCCTTTCCCCTCTCTGTAATAAAAATGTGTGTCTCAAGGTATTGTGTTGACCACTGAAAGGGTGGGGACAAATCCAACTTTGATAACTTAGGGGATCTTAGTCAATCAATTATGCTGCTGTTCAATCTTTTTTTTTTTTTTTTTTTTTTCCAATTGTGTCCAACTTTTCATGACCCAGTTTGGAATATTCTTAGCAAAGATAATGGAGTTGTTTGCCATTTCCTTTTTCATTTCATTTTACAGATGAAGAACTGAGATGTATCTTCCTGACTTACAGTACAGTATTCTATCCACTATGCCTTCTAGTGGCTCTATTAATCATAGGCTTTAGAATAAACAGATTTCTTATAAGAATAATGTTCTAATAGATCTTCAGATGGTTAGAATTGGATTTCTTGAAGAAATTAGAGCGTATCTCTGAAAAGAAAGTGCCTTTTGAAGTGGAGAGGAGAAAACGTCTGGTTTAGTTCTGGGCCTAGTCTTTTCCCCTAACATCTCCCCCTATTTCACTTGGCCACAGGAGAACAACATGAGCTTCTAAGGGTCTAAGGGTCTGGAGGGTGTCACATTTTCCATTAGTGTCCCAGTGACATTTCTTGGGGCCAAAAACACACTAGACATTGATTCCCTATCTTGCAATGCATTTCTTAAGCATTCTCCCAATCCTCAACTCCATTTCCTTGTAGGGATAAAAGAACTTTTCTCAACCAGAAACTATGAAATAACCCTTTACCATATATGCTCTGTAAGCCTGATCCCACCTTCCTCTGGACTATATATACTTGGAGAGAATATTAATGCACATATATCTATTTACGTATGAACATCTTTGTACCTATATACCTATCTATCTGGGTCTAGATAGAGATAGATATATTGAGATATATTTCTCTATGTTGAATGTCTTTCTATGAATACCAGTTATTACATATCAAATCATACCATCTCCTATTATTTCATCTCATATGAGACATATACTATCATGCCACCCAATGGTGTTTGCTACTATTAGGAGAATATTCAGAAATGATTCCAACTTTTTTAATCTGGTTAAGTATTCTTGATTATCTTGTTTTCAGATGACATTGTACTAATTAAAACAATTTCTTGAACTTTGAAGAGCCTCCTAATGAATTTCATAGACATGGGGGGAAATAATCACAGGAAAAAAAAGTGGATAACCTTTTTTTTTTTTTTTTTTTTTTTTCTGAAGCAATTAGGATTAAGTGACTTGCCCAGGGTCACACAGCTAGGAGGTCTTAATTGGCCTGAGATCACATTTGAACACAGGTCTTCCAGACTTCAGGGCTCTATCCACTACACCACCTAGTTGCCCCTGGATGACCTACTTTTAAAGCTGTTAAATGCATATGAATAGATAACCCCAGAGAACTGACCTCTTAGGTTCTTTAAGATAAAGGTAATCTTTATCTTAGACCTTCCTTGAAGAGAAAAATCAAACTTTAACTAGAACTAAGAAGAAAGAATAAAATGGGCTGGATTATCCTTGAGAAACAACATTGTACGTTTAAGGAATCCAACATTTTCTTGGGATAGAGGGCCATCTTTTAAATATCAATATTCTTGTAGTTGTACAACTTCATGGTCGACTGAATGGAATATTTCAGTTTCTGAAGAATCAAGTTTCAAGGTCACCCAAAGGACCATGGAGATGTAAACATCTCTGAGTCTGTTTTTTCATCTGTAAATGAAGACTTTGGGCTAGATGAATATTAAGATTCATCTTAGTGTTCCATTGAAGCTCTAAACCTATAGTCTTAAGCTCTTTACTTTTGGGGGCAGAAGTTAATAATACTCATGCTTTTCAATGAAAAATCAACAGACAGTGTCTCTCATTGAAAGTAGGCTATTCTTCCCATCTGGTGAGGCTTTTTCTTTCTATCGCCCTCACAGTAACAAGTGGGAGCAGGCGAGGTGGGAGAGCTGGGATCTTTGCCTTGCCAAAGTGGGGTCCAGGCCAAATGTGTTTGAGAACAATTGTTCTATATGAATGAGGCACCCAATGCCAGAGGAAGAGACTAATTCAAACTGAGCAAATGCATTCAATATAAACAGTTAATGAATCCTGTATTTTACACCTAGGCTCCAAGCGGTGGCTATAGAAAGGAGAGAAGACATCAAGTGCCAGATGTCATCTTAGTCCTACTAAAAAGAAGGTCCCATTATGGAGAAATATCATATAATATAGAACTGCTCTCCAAGATTTTTCTCATGCCCCAAGTGCCTGGCACAAGGCTCTCTACACAGTGCTTTAAAAAATGTTTGTTGTCATTGGGAGAAAGAGAGAGAGAGAGAGAGAGAGAGAGAGAGAGAGAGATAGAGAGAGAGAGAGAGAGAGATAGAGAGAGAGAGAGAGAATGAGAATTTAAAAAGAGAAAAAGTTACTACTTTGTACAATGGGAAAGAAAGGGTCAAGGACTCTTAACAAAACAAGTGATTCACAATAAATTGAGCAAAATAGAAAATCTGTGTACATCAAATTAAATAACTTTGCAGAAGGAAAAAATGCTTCTTCTAGAATAATTTAAAAATAAACTTTTTTGGGGGGGAAAAAGGGAGGTCCATATCCGCCTCAGATCAAATTCTGACAAATAAGATTTATGGAAAACTCATATCAGTAAAATAAAGAGCCATTCCCTGATGGATTATTGGTTAAAAATATCAAAACTTTTTCAAAGACAGAATTTCAAACTATTAGCACTAATTTTAAAAGCTCCAATACAATTATTAGAAAATGACAAATTAAAACAAACATGAGATATTTACTTAAAGGGGACAAAGAGAATAATTTTCAGTACTAGAGGGATTACAGGGAGGTAGACACACTAATGCCCTGCTGGCAATTCTGTGGGGTAGCCAACAATTCTGTGGAAGGGTAGAGGTTCTGTGAGAAAAAACACTGTTCTACAAACACTCTTTGATTCAGTAATCCCATTACTGAGTGCATGCCCTAAGGAAGTCAAATACATGAAGGAAGGAAGGGAGGGAGGCAGGGAGAGATGGAGGGAAGAAAGATAGAAGGAAGGGAAGGAAACTGAAAGGAAATTAGAAGGAAATAGGAAGGAAGGAAGGAAGGAAGGAAGGAAGGAAGGAAGGAAGGAAGGAAGGAAGGAAGGAAGATAAAAGGAAGGGAAGGAAATTGAAAGGAAATTGGAAGGAAATTGGAAGGAAATAGGAAGGAAGGAAGGAAGGAAGGAAGGAAGGAAGGAAGGAAGGAAGGAAGGAAGGAAGGAAGGAAGGAAGGAAGGAAGGAAGGAAGGAAGGAAGATAAAAGGAAGGGAAGGAAATTGAAAGGAAATTGGAAGGAAATTGGAAGGAAATAGGAAGGAAGGAAGGAAGGGAGGAAGGGAGGAAGGGAGGAAGGGAGGAAGGGAGGAAGGGAGGAAGGGAGGAAGGGAGGAAGGGAGGAAGGGAGGAAGGGAGGAAGGGAGGAAGGGAGGAAGGGAGGAAGGGAGGAAGGGAGGAAGGGAGGAAGGGAGGAAGGGAGGAAGGGAGAAAGGAAGGAAGGAAGGAAGGAAGGAAGGAAGGAAGGAAGGAAGGAAGGAAGGAAGGAAGGAAGGAAGGAAGGAAGGAAGGAAGGAAGGAAGGAAGGAAGGAAGAAAGGAAGGAAGGAAGGAAGGAAGAAAGGAAGAAAGGAAGAAAGGAAGAAAGGAAGAAAGGAAGAAAGGAAGAAAGGAAGAAAGGAAGAAAGGAAGAAAGGAAGAAAGGAAGAAAGGAAGAAAGGAAGAAAGGAAGAAAGGAAGAAAGGAAGAAAGGAAGAAAGGAAGAAAGGAAGAAAGGAAGAAAGGACGGAGAGATGGAGGGAAGAAAAATAGAAGGAAGGGAGGGAAAGAGGGAGGGAGGAACAAACTACTTCATGTGTCTCCTTTCAGGTGATCCCTGTGCTCATCAAGGCTTTGCAGTGAGAACCCAGGAACAAAGATGTGGCTTCTGAGCCAGGAAGGCTTGAATTCAGATTCAAACTTTGCTTCTGATACAAACAGGCTCTATAATCTTTCAGCCCCTCAGTACTCCAGGAAATCATGCCTATCTGCCTTAGTTGTTGATAAGGTACCAATCTACATTGGCAAGGAAGCTTCATCCTCTGGGAGTTCCTAAACCAATGAAAGCCCAGGAGCCTCTCCCTAAAGCACAAATGGCATCCACTCTCACAGAACAAACTATCGGAAACAGGACTCCCACCAACCATAAATAATGACTTAGGAAAAGAGAAGAAATTTGAAGGAATGGAAAGAGCCTGGGCTGAGGGGTTAAAACTCTTGCCATAGGAGCCTAATTCCACTTCCAGTGTGTCCCAGAGGGGACACAATCCCTTCATCTCCAAAATGGAACCATTTACCTCGAAGGACAAAGAGCTTTAGAAACATAAATTGTTGTGATAGGAAATAGTGGGGAGGGGGCAGGGGCTTTGGAGGCCACTTGCATGGTTCTATTTGCCAAAGAATTCTGACTTCCAAGATCTAAACTTGACTGAAGGACAGAATGGGAACAATTCACTCTGGGCCTCAACTCCCTTCCACTCCAGACATTGCTCCTCTCCTCATCGACAGAGCTGCCAATGGGATTCTCCCCAAAGCACATCACCTCCACTTCTCAGTAAATCTCAGTGGCTCCCTATTACTCCTAGGATGAAATCTAAAGTGTCTCTCTGGTATTTAAAGGCCTTCCCCATGTAGCCCCTTCTCACGTTTCCATTTCCCTTATGCTTTTATTCCTGCCCTTGAATTCTGTTGTCAGTCCCACTAACTTGCTCACTGTTCTACTCAAAGAATGCTCTACCTCTCATCTTATCTCATTAGACCCTTTGCAGTGGCTGCCTGTATCCCAAGTTCCGAGCACAGTGCTGGGCCATAGCAAATGCTTCTTAAATGCTCATTGAGTGGACCAAAGAAGGAAGGGGGATTTCACAGAGGAAAGGGGAAGAGGGTGACAATGACAATAACACAACAATATCCATTAAGGATCTTATAGGAGCAGTGGATCGTAAGCAGTCTCTAAGAGGCCCCTGGGTTTCCTGAGGCTTAGAGAGCATGAGTGACCTGTCCAGGGTCCCCCAGCCAGTAAATGTCAGAGGCAGGGTAGCTACTGCCAGGGGGAGCTGAAGAGGTTTTACAGCTCCTTGGGTCACCTCATGGTCTTGTCTCCAGCCCATAGAAGCATCCAATGCAGGTGAGAGGATTCCCAGTTTTTGTTTTCTCCCAGCAACCATTGCGAACTTGCTTGAACTGAGCAGCTGATTTTTGACCACATTGGCTTGCTTTTCTAGCTGAGGCTCTCAATGGTCCCTGGCAATGTTGACAAAACTATTAACCCTGTGATTCCCATTCTGTAGGCATTCCCTCAGGATCTGGGAGGTGAAGTTCACAGGGCAGAGGGAGGCCTTTAAAACCCAGTGGGCAGACAGGACTACTCAGCATGACTCAGAGCAAGCAGTGGGGTGCGACTGGCAGCCTTTGTCATGACGAGTGAACAAGCACGCTGACAGCCAATTTGCGGATGATTATGAATCAATATAGAATGGTTCTCATTGTGATTGACAGATTGCCAGGTTCTGCTAAACCTACAACAAACTGGCCCCAAATGATCTTGGGAAATATTCCGGCACAGATCCTAGCAGTTATCTCTTCATTTTTCAAGGAAGCAAAGCACAGAGAGCCAGGACTCAAGAAAACCTGGCCTCCAGCCTCCACCTCTGATACAGGCTGACCACGGGACCTTAATTTCTCAGTATCCACAAGCAGTTCTCTATAAGTTACAAAGTAGTTATTAATTTGCATCAACAAAAGGAATTTCCATACCAGGTCTTAGTAGTCACCTTGTTCAATATCCCTTTTATTTTCAGGTGAAAAACTGAGACCTAGAAAGGTCAAATGTCATGTTATAAAGATAGCAAAGAGGAGATTCAGGATTTGAACCCAAGACCCCTGGCTTCAACTTCAGGGTTCATTTCAATGTTTTTCTAGTTCTTTCTGTCATTTGAATTATAAGTCAAGATCTGTCTATCTAAATATGTAATATATATATATATATACATATATATATATATACATATATATATATATATAAATATATATAAATATAAAAAATATATATATATATATATAATATTACATATGTAAGTATGTAAGTCATCCATATAGAGAGAATGCAAGCATATTAAAAATAAAATAGCCCAAACCTACTGTAGAGCTATAGGAAGATTTTCAGACTGGGAATTTGGGGCCCAAGCACATGAGAGGACCCTTTAAGTCTTTTAAGAGTAGACATTTAGAAGATGGACTCCACTGTATGTGACTCCAGGGAGCTGAAGTAGGAGCTCTGTGCTAAGCCCTTCTTCATTATTATTTCATTGGGTCCTCACAACTACCCTGGGAGGTTGGTGCTATTATTATCCCCATTTTAGAGGAGAGGAAACTGAGGCAAGCAGAAGCTAAGAGGCCTACCCAGGGACACACAGCTAAGAAGTGAATGGGATCAGATTTCAATTCAGGTCTTTCTAATTCCAATGCCAGGCCTCTATTCACCATGCTACCAAATGGATCTGGGCTTCACTTACAGCAAATCAGGGAATTAGACAGGAAGTATAAGTTTTATTGTCCCAATTTTACAGAACAAAAAAGACTTTGGATCATACCACAAGATAGCCAATTAAAGGGGCTCCTTATATTCATCCAAGGAAAGAAGAGTTCAGAGGGTCATGATGAGCATCCTCAGGGATTTGAAAAACTATTGCCTGCAGGGATTCAACTGGCTCCATGTGCCCAGAGGGCTGAAAGGAAGATCTAGAGAAGGAAAGAGATGCTAAGAGAAAAACTGAGGCTCTAGTCAGGAAAAATATTAATCAGCTAAGGTTATTCAAAAATGGAATGGGCATCCCTAGGCCTAATATGGACCCTCTTGTTTCCCTTGTCACACAGACTTTTTTTCTTTCCATTTTAGGTGCAGCCCAGACATGATTTTTTACACAAAGTGCTTCTTTATCTCCTTCCCTTGGCCCACTGTCCTTCCTCCTTACTAGAAATCACATATATATATATATATATATATATATATAGATATAGATATAGATATAGATATATCTATATATCTATATACACACACATATATATAGATATATATAGATATATATGTATATATATATATATAATTATACATGCTTATATGTACTTGTATTTATCATCTTCATATTAATTCTGCACACTTTTACACATGTTCTTGCTGTCTCCTCCACTAGAAAGTAATCCCTTTGTGGGTAAGGATGGCTTCATCTTTATACTGCGATCTCTTGCATTTAGCCCATAACAGAAGCTTAATAAACACTTGGGAATTTTGGCAATGAATTAAATTGAAGATCCAAGTTTTGGGTCAAGTTGAACTGACCCTTTTCCAGGATTCTGGGGAATCGGGCTCCTGTGTAGAAGTGCTAAGTCATTAAGACCTCTGAAGTCCCTTCAGCTAAGATCTGTGAGTATCAAGAATATACTGAAGCCATTTGCAGAATTCCTCCTAGAATATCTTTATCTAATCATTTTCTGACAGGACTCATCTCATCAATTTTAAACATCTCCCTGGAGGTCCCTTTGGCAACAGGTGTCATGAGAATTGTGGGGAAACACAACTGAGACTTACTTTGTGTCACCCATTGAAACTAATTCTGTACACTCTTACATCTGCCTCTCTGACACTCAGTGAGCTTCTTACCCAGTAATTCCTTTGTGTCCCTTACTTTCCTTCACCGTGAAAGCATCAATAGTGATGGGGATGAATTCCTCCAGTATTCTGATTGGATAGAGATAGCACATGCTCTTCATGTGCTCCAGCAGCAACCATTCAGGTCACATTTGTTTGTCACTCACAATCTGCCTCTGGCTTATCATCCCCTACGCTTCCAAGGCCTCCCCCTCATGTACTCTGCCTTCAGCCAAATTAGCCTACTTGTGTTCTCCAGAGCAGACATTCTGTCTCCCACCTTTGGGCTTTGGAAGAGAACATCCCCCCTTCCGGTCTGTAAATCAATCAATGAGCACTGATTAGATGCCTACTGTGTGCCAGACATTGGATTGGTTGCTAAAGACATGATAAATAAAACATGTCCCTCCCAGCTTCAAAGTAACATCTATTCAAGGGCAGATAGGTGGTGCAGTGGATAGAGCACTAGCCCTGAAGTCAGGAGGACCTGAGTTCAAATCTGGTCACACTTCCTGGCTGTGACCCTGGGAAAGTCACTTAATCCCAATTGCCTCAGCAAAAAAATAAATAACATCTATTCTTCTTTGCCTCTTATTCTTGGAATTCCCAGCCTCCTTTAAGGCTTAGCTCATCTTTTCCCTCATCCCTCTAATTGATATTACATTCTCCCACCACCTCCCAAAAATAATCACTAATTTTTTTTTTTTTTTTTTGCTTTTACTTCTCTATGAACTTATGTTCCTCCAGTAATCACAGGAGCTTCTTGTGTGGAAAGAGCATTTTGAATGCTATCCATTTACTTCTAGAGCCTCACACCAACATAGAGTAGGTACTTAAAGCATTAGAAGGATTAGAATTGAAGAAAACCTCAAGGGGCCAAGCTGGGTCAACAAAAGGCATCTTTTTAAACCTGTGGCCAATAAAATAAAGAGCAAAGTGATTTTTTAAAAATTTCAGATAAAGTTATAATTTAAAAAGGGTAATTGATGCACCTAGTCCTATTGGTGTTAAGTGCTTCTGGAAGGTGTGAAGAAAATGAGGAATTCTAAGAGAGGGAATTAATTCCCTGGTGTTCTGCCCCATCATCATCATCCCAGTCCCGTGAGAAGAGGACTCCATGGCCTGAGCCAATTTTAGATTGTCAGCCCCAGGGTACTAGTGAGCTCTATTTGTCTAATCTGGGCCTAAGACAACACACACAGCCTGTGCCCAGGCCCTTTCCAGGTAGCTTGATGAATACCATAATCTGGCTAACGCAGGGTCACTGCCATGCCATAATAAGAAATTTGTGGAGAATCATATCCATCTATACAAATCTAGGTGGCACAGTGGATAGAGCACCAGCCTTGAATTCAGGAGGACCCGAGTTCAAATCTGGTCTCAGACACTTAACACTTCCTAGCTGTGTGACCTTGGGCAAGTCACTTAACCCCAGCCTCAGGGGGAAAACAAAAAAAAGAATATTCTAATCCACAAATGGGACATTCAAGAACTAGCTAATCCACTGTAAATGGTCACATAAGTTGTTTGTAATAAATTCTGTGATAGAGGTGATAGAAGATAAATTCCGGCCTAGAGTAGAGCAGACATGAGTTTGTATTTCTTTTCAGATACTTCCTAGCTGTGTGATTCTGGGCAACTCATTTCACCTCTTTCTGGGCCTCAATTTTCTACTCTGTAAAATGACTCAATGACCTCTAAGGCTCCTGCAAGTTTAAATCCTTAACCTTATGAATATGTAACACCTGATGTGTTTCAACCACGTGTGTTAAAGGGATCAATGATATCAATCTTAAAATCCTATTCTCAGTATTACAAAAAAAGTGGGTTGAATTCTAGGAATGGAGTAGAGATCAGAAGAAGAAGGGCCTTGGGAGCAGCCCTAGCTCATCTTCCCTCCAGGCCCACCAAAGTGTTAACTGCACGTAATGCAACCAGCCAATGAACGCAAAACACAGATAAAATCGATGGGATTCGTGAGCAGGAGTCTGGTTCAGAGCTAGAGCTGTTGGGAAGCTGGGATGACAGATGTGACTGCCTTTTGCCAAAAACTTAGTATAAGCCCATTGGAGCATCAAGGGTGGATGAGCATGGGAGTATCACGATATAAACAAAGGCAGCCAGGAAACCGAACTCCAACTACGCTGAATCAGTCCAAAAAAGTGTCCACTGAATGGCACAGCTGGCCCTCTTCCTAGGTATAAGGCCTGAGGCTGGGTAGCCCAGTGTGTGGTGACCTCATATACCCTCATTTCTTGCCTGATCAGATAGGAAGCCTAGCCCCAGAGAAACCTGGAAAACCACTGCATCTCCAGTGTTTCCCCTAAGGAAATGTGACCCAAGAGGTCATTTGGTATCAAGCAAGAGTGGCCATGTGGAAGACTATACTCCACAAAGCTTATCAACATAGTCATTGAAAAGCTGGAAACCACAAGAAATGCCCATCTACACTGGCAGCTATTGGTGCTGTGGTAATGAACATTGATACCAACATATGGATAATGTCCCTCTGAACAGCTTTGGTGGTGATTGTCTGGGAGCAGGACAGCTCTCTCAAGCAGCATCTCAGCATCTTTCCCTCCCAAGAGTTCTCAGGGACCCCTTCCTCTCCAGCAAGAAGACACGTTCTGGAGCCTTACCTCCAGCTATTCTACCTACATCTTCTATATATGTAATTGCTTAGATATTGTCTCCTCCATTAGATTGTGAGCTCCTTGAAAACCAGGAAAGCACTTTGGCCTTCTTCTGTCTCTGGTGCTCAGCACAGTGCCTGGTACACAGGAAACACATAATAAATGCACATTTATTTGACTTGCA
Organism: Sminthopsis crassicaudata; assembly: GCF_048593235.1. NCBI lineage: Eukaryota > Metazoa > Chordata > Mammalia > Dasyuromorphia > Dasyuridae > Sminthopsis > Sminthopsis crassicaudata. The sequence goes on along the minus strand of NC_133617.1, from coordinate 751,615,447 downwards.
AGGGACCTTGCTCTATTGTCAAAAAGCATAGTTAGACCCAGATCCAGTAAAGGAGATGGACATGAAACCTTAGCTTGGATCCTGCTTCAGGCACAGATGCAAGACTTTAGGAGAATGATTCATCCTCTGTCTGCCTTGATTTCCTCCTATGCAAAATGCATTGATGCCATAGGATTGTTGTGGGGAGAATCAAATGAAATAACGCATATAGAGGGCACAGCTAGGCCAAAATGTTCTGTCAATTTGAACTATTATTATTGTTTGATGCATGATGACCTTAGGCAAGTGTTCCACTATTCCTGGGTCTCATCTTCCAACTCAGAGAATGAGGGGGTGGATTCGCTGAGCCCTGGAGCTAAGAGTTGCACTATCCTTTGGTTACCCAAGTCAGAGCATTTTCCAGGCATCCCCTTGCTTCAGATGCCCTCCCTCTTTATCTCTACCTCCTACTTTCCCTGACTTTCTTCAAGTCCCAACTTCTGGCAGAAGCCTTCACAAGTCCTCAATAATAGTGCCTTCCCTTTTAGAGGATCATTATACATGTGTGTGTGTGTGTGTGTGTGTGTGTGTGTGTGTGTGTGTGTTTGGGTTTAGAAAGATGTCATCCATTGCATCCTGGGCTTTCCACCATTTGTCCTGACTTTGGTTCTACTACTGGACTTCAATGACTAAAAGAGAGGGTGAGCCTGAGGTCTTTGTGCATCTCTGCTTTGATTCAATCCAGTTCATGTGCAAGTCAAGACATTGCTCTCATGACATCATTGGTCTTTGGAAATTAAGGATGAACAACAACGACAACAGCAACTGCTGCAGATACTTTTTGTGCGATACCTTTAGTTGCCAATTAAGGACAGTAGAATAGACTTACCAAAATAGATTCCTTACTTTGCCTTGAGAAGGCAGAGTCAATGACTTCTGACTTATAGATGGGAAAGAGAGACATTTTTGCTGAGGCAATTGGGGTTAAGTGACTTGCCCAGGGTCACACAGCTAGGAAATGTTAAGTGTCTGAGGCCAGATTTGAACTCAGGTCCTCCTGTTTTAGGTGCTCTATCCACTTCACCACTTAGCTGTCCCAAGAGAGATATTTTTGAGCCATTCCTTGTTAACATTTCCAGCACTCTCCTCCCTAGAAGAAGCCCTGACCAAGTACCAGCTTTTCCCACTAGAGATGATCATTTTGTCAGGTTTATTATTATTATTATTATTATTATTATTATTATTATTATTATTATTACAAGTAAGATATAAAGAGCATTGGAGATATTTTCTACCATTGAATCAGCTTGCTATGACATCTTTCTCCTAGGATGTTGTTATCCACTAGTTCCCATAGGGATTCAGCACAGATCTTCTGGCCACAAGGCTGTCCTACCTCCAGGCGTTACTCTTCCCAAGGTCAGAGTGTTATCTCTGCCCATGATCCCTCTTTCTCCCCCATCCCCACTACAATTATTACAGCATCAATGGTAGAATTTCTACTTATGGTTCTGAATGTAGGGTGTTAGAGGGAGGAACTCTCTGCTCTGGCCCCTCCATGCCCTCACACAGGCACTCAGTTCTCTTCTTACCTATCAGTACCACTTAGAAAGAAGAGATAGAGACAAAGGGGCCGCCATCCTCTGACAGAAATTCAAGGGCACTGGGGTCACAGGGCGTCATCCATGAACATCACATCATGGCATGGGAGTGGGGCAGAAGGGAGGGTGATAAGAAGACGGTCAGAACAGTTCAGGCTCCCAGAAAAACTAGGAACAATAACAGACATTTCATTCTAGAAAATCCACAAAGTATTCTGCCTAAACCAGGAATTCTTAACCTTCCCTCCTGTCCTAGACCTCTCTTCTGGAAACCTGGGGACCCCTTTTGTGGATTAGTGAAATCTGTGACTCCCTTCTCATAATCATGTTTTTAAATGCATAAAACAAAATATTTTAAAAATGTGAAGAAAACCAATCAGATGAAAATAGAGTATCAAAATATTCGCAATAGAAGACAGCGAAAGTTCAGAAAAAATCCAAATTTCCAACTGACTTATCCTCATAACACTAACCAATGAATCACATTTACTAAAGGCGTATCAATTGAAATGAATCAAGCACCTACCATGTGCCAGGCATTGTGTTAAGTGCACGAAGCAATGCTTTTTAAACTCCTTTTTAATATTATTCTATTTTTCCAAATACCTGCGAAGAGAGTTTTCACCATTCACCTTTGCAACACCTCATCTTCTGAAGTTTTCTCCCTCTCTCCCTCTACCCCCTAAGACATCAAGCAACCTGATACAGGTTAAATGAGCAATGCCAAGCAATGTTCACCTTCATTTAAAGGAAGGGAATCTTGAAGGTGGCTAGAACTGAATCAGCTACAATTGCCCTCTTTTTCTACAAAATTCGAAAAGAGACAGTGCACAATGTCTTTAGCACAGATCATTGGATACCACTTACTGAAGCAGAATATTGGGGGAAAGACTGGTTTCACAACCTTATGACCTGAGTTCTAATGGCACTCCAGCATTCTCTGGCTGTGTGACACTGAGCAAGTCACTTAATCCCTGGGTTTTAGGTTCATTTTTTCATCCATGAAGGGCTTGGATTCAATGGCCTCTATGGTCTTGTTTAAGTTTTAAAATTATGATCTTATGATTCCCAATCTTCCTGGTGGTTACAGTTATTGATAAGTTTGTTTTTTTTCCCTCTCAGACAAGCAGAAGTTAAATCCTTCCATGACAGAATACTTCAACAGATCAAATCCCTCCCCTTCATCTTTCCTTGTCCAGGCTCAGACTCCTCAATTTCTTTAACTGGCCAAGAAATGCCCCTTTACCATTCTCCTACCATCCCCCACCTCCTCTGAATGGACTTTATTAAAATCTCCCCCAAATCTTGTGACAAGAATAAAAGACCACAGCCCACACTTGATCTGAATGACTTCACAGATTTACTTAATTTAAGGGTCGGGAAGAACTTCAGTGACCTCTAGTCCAACATTTCTCACTATAATATAGCTGGAGGATGGTCATCCAGTTTCTGCTTAGAGACTTCCAAAGAAGGGGAATCTACTACCTCTTATGACAGTCCATTGCTGGGATGGGTATGTACTGATGAATAATCTAAAATGGTAGGTGAAAGGGATTACTAAAAGACCCTCTTGTCCTATCCACCAGTCTGTAATAAGGAAATATCCCAAAGGCTCTCCTAGAATCCCAATCCTTAGCCCAGTATCTGACATTATAAGAACTGAATACTTGAACCCTTAATGGCGACTACCCATTTCCATTGTAGCCTGACTAGAGCTTATTTGTACATGTCTGTCTGTCTGTTGTTTCCCCCAACATGAGCTGAGCTTCTTGAGAGCAGGCACCATATTTTGAATTTCTTTTCATTTTCATCATGTAGTACAGTTCCCAGTAGATAGGAGGTGCTTGATAAATATTTATTAGCAGATGATCACTATAACATTTGCCTTTATTTCAGTTATATCCACTTTGACTACTTGTAAAATTGATTTTAAGTCAACTTAGACAGCCTCGTAACTCACCAACATCGTCATTAACCATGAGGACTAAAAAACTAAGCAGATTGCAAAAAAGAAAAGCCTAGCAACAGCAGATATTGCACACGCAGATGCATACATTTGAAGGCCTTCAATTGAAGAAGATAACATGAAAGTTCCTAGAGAAGCCCAAGTTTCTCACAGATGTTCTAGCAAAGTCCTTAAAGTATACCAGGAAGAACAATGATGCAGAAGATGAAAAGAAACAGCCAATAGTTCTTCAGTCAGCCTAAGACTGGACCTTTGCATTTCAGAAGCTCGATGACTCATTTTTAACATTTGTGAATTATATTTCTTTTTTAGGGTTAGAGTCGGGAGGCAGAAGAGTCAAATACATGTTAAATCCAATATATGCATATATATTTATACAATTATCTTGCTGCACAAGAAAAATAAAATCAAACCAGGAAAAAAAATGAGAAAAAATGTGAGTAATGAACAACAAAAAGAGTGAAAATATATGTTGTGATCCACACTCAGTTCCCATAGTCCTCTCTCTGGGTATCGATGGCTCTCTTCATTGAAGGATCATTGGAACTGTTCTGAATCATCTGATTATTGAAGAGAGCCATGTGTAAACTACATTTCTTTGCAGTTTTCTTTGCAGTCTTGCATGTTTTATCTTGTGCTATTAAAAACACAATTCTGAGAAAACCAATGGCTTCACCAGGTTGAGTACTCATGGGATACTTTCCTCATCTAAGTGGAAAGTGGAAGTAGAAATGGTAAATGCTTAGTAAATAATGATTGATAGGTTGGCTGGCATTAGGTCTACATGGGGCAAAGGATCAAGTAGTGTCTCACCATCCCACCCAAACAGAGCTGTCAGTCACATCAGACAACAAAACAATCAAACTAGACATCTTTAAGGGCTTACTTTATGAATGCAGACTCCTGATTGGCTAACATCCATTGAAGCACAGAACTGGGCTCATGAGTTGGTCCAGTCTCAGCTTCCCTAGTATCATAGATGATAAGCTCATGCTTTTATTTCTTACTCAAAGCTTCAATTCCAGTGGTGATTCCATCTTGTCTACAGGTGAATCTTGGTGAAGAGAAGTCACTCTTCATTCTCTTAATGATTAATGTTTTCTCTTTCTAATAATCATACACAGATACACACGCATCCATTGTATGTCATATTTCTACTCTCCTCACCCAAGAAAAACATAATATGGATAAAGGAGGAATTGTTTTTTTTGTTTGTTTGTTTGTTTCCTTTCATTTTCTTACTTGTATTTAATAAGTCTAACCAAGTATCTTGCCCAGAGTGGGCACTTAAATGTTTATCGTATTGAATCTGAAGAGAAACACTTCTCACTTTACCCATATAAGAAGACAAGTCAAGATAAATAAGACATTTCAAGGATGTATGTAATACAAGGTGAATAGAAATGTCAAACTAAAGCAAAGAACTATGTTATTACTGACATAAAAAAATAAACATTAGAAAAGCCAGCTCTTTACCTCTGTATTTTCAATTTACAGAACAAGCCAGAAATCAATATGTGGTGCCTTCCAGGAGAGACGAAGCAAGGGGCAAAGTCAAGGGTAGAATAAGTTATATTCTTGCCACAAAAATTGGTCAAGAAATTTATGCTTTAATTGAAACCAAGTCCAAGTTTAGAGACACCACAGAATTGGTGTTATGAGGATAGTGAAAAAAGCAAAAGGATATTGAGCATGGTAAAACAAGCCAAATGTGAAGAATTGGAGGAAAAAATAAAAACTCCTTGAGTTATATTAGAATATTCAGCAGATATTCTAAACAATCTCCTCTCCTATGTCAGAACACAATTGAAATTCATGTTCCTGAGACAGCTCTAAATGTGAGACATAAACTTACCTCATACCGCCAATATAAATGCATTTCTAAACTTCTCCTGGGGACACCCACCAACCTGCCTTCTCCCATACCCATGCTGAACAGTGTTCTACTTTGTAGTACTATTGATGTGAGATTCCCTTGTCTATGACCTTTTTCAAGTTCCAGACAGTAATGTCATTTTGGAGATGGTCCATCGTATCCTTTCCCTTCTTCCTCTTAATTCCATTGTTATTAATGAGTGATACTCAAACTCTAGGCAATTCTTTCATTTCATTCCCTCCACTTCCTCCAAGATTCTTCTTTCTTTCCATTCTATTTCTGTGAAGTTTTGAACTATCTGCCAATCTAGAAATTTTTTTCAATGGAATTAAGGGGCACGATTTATAATTTTAGGGTCTTTCTGAGTTTCACACTTTCTTCTTGTTTGAGCCCTGAATTTATTATATTTTCTTTTTTAAGAAACAATTTATGAAGCATAGGTCTTGGTCTCTATAACCTCTAAGCAAGAAAATGACTCTTGGTCCCTCGTGAATGTGTTTCTATAGCAACATGGTCATGGAGAGAGCAATATAAGTAAATGAGGTGACACAATGGAGCTGTTCTGGGGTAAGAAAAGAAGTTTTTGCAATGGCCTGGACCTCCATCCTGCACTCCCACCCTTAATTCCCCAAGAGACATGGTTTTGCTTCAGAGAGGACACATGGAAAGTTTCAACATTTAATGTGGAGTCATTTTTAGTCATCCCTGAGCAAAAACAATCTAAGAAATGTCTTTCTAAAGAATGTTCGCACTCACAACTTGTAACATGCCATTAAAGTTCCCATGAACAAACCCTTGCCAGAATTTTAAAATTTAAAAAAAAGAAATTACCTTTAAATAAAGACTGGGCATGTATGGGAAGCTTCAATTTCAGGAATCATTACAAAAACATCAAATTTCTGATTTGGATAGGATATAAGTGGCATTTAGACTAAACCATACCTCAAAAAGACTCACTAATAGACAGGTCACCCAACAAGAAGTCATCTAGTCTTCAGCTTGAAATGGAGACCTTCAAAAGGGAAAAGCCTTTTTTTCCAAGACAGCCTGTTGGTCTCATCCACCTACTGCTCCTGAGGACTAGTACTGGAAGGAAGCGGAAGAAATATAATCTCTTCAGATGAGAGCCTTTCAAATACTTGAAAACAGGTGACTTAAATTACCCCTAATTCTCTTCTCCAGATTAAAAAACAACACTCCCTCTGATCCTTACTTGGTATGAACTCAAGAATCCTCCATTCTTTCCTCTGGACATTCGGCAGCTTAGCAATGCCTTTCCTAATCTGTGACAGCCATAACCAAGTGTACCCCAGATGTCCCAGGCAGAATACAGTCAATTATTTCATATACATTTATTAATCACGTGCCAATCATTTTGTTAGCTGCAAAGGTGGAGATATGGAGGAAGAAACATATACTAGGGATGCATACATTCCATTGGGGAAAACCATATTTACATGGAGAGGTAGAATTCTCACTTTGTTTCCTGAGGACATTATCATGGCGATTTAGGACCCAGGTTGGTACTATGGCTGCTACACAAGCATTTTTAATCACTGTGATTGGTGACAATAAATTTCATCTGACTTCTATGGAGGTAAAAGCAAAAGAAGATAAAAATAAAAACATATGTGTATGTGTGTGTATATATATATGCATATACATATATAGTGTCTGTGTATATTTGGACATGTACATTAGGGATTGTTACTCTAATATATGTATATACACATATGCATTATTCATCCATCTATATAGATGAATGTGTATATATACATATATGCAGAGGAAAGCATGGAATAAGAGGAAAAGAGAGCAATCCATAAATCAAGAAACATTTAAAGCACCTATTATGTTCCAGGCACTGCTAAGTACTAAGAATACAAAAATAAATAAACAAACAAACAAACAAATAAATAAATGAAGAAATAAATAGATAGATAGATAGATAGATAGATGAATGAATAAATAAATGAATGAATGAATGAATAAACAAACAAATAAATAGAGAGAGAGAGATAAATAAATAAATGGAAAAATAGATAAATAAATGAATAAATAGATCAATGGATGAATGGATAAATAGATAAATAGATAGGTAGATAGATAGATAGATAGATAGATAGATAGATAGATAGATAGATAAAAGAGAGAGAGAGACAGAGAGATAAAAGTCTCTGCTGTCCAAGAGTTTATAATCTAAAGGGGTATTGAGAATGGTGGTAACAAGTTGAACTTTGCAATGAGATTCTTACTTCCTCATAAATGATTCAGTTGTTGTTTTTTTGTTTTTTGTTTTTTTTTTTTTTTTTTTTTTTTTTACTTTGAATAGATCCATTCAATTGAGTAGCATTTTTCATATCAGACATGAGAATATGAGCTGCAGTCTTAGGGAAGGAACCTTGGAGATGTGAACAATAAACATTAATTCTTCTACAAAAAGAAAATAACATTTTACTTAAAGGTGAAATATTTCCATCAATTAAAACATCTGTCCTAGAACTGATCTCTGCACTAGGTTTTCCAAGTGCCCTTTATCCAACTAGGCACAAGTGAGGGAAAAAAAATGCTGTTTATCTGCTCAGATTCATTGGGTGAACCTTTTAAAGTTATTCTAATAGAATGTAAGCTCCTAAGGGTCAGGGGCAGTTTTATACTCCTTCTTCGTGTGCCCAATATATAAGTTCATACTTGTAAGCCTCAGACCCTTTAAGCCTATTTCTTGGGTTGCTTCGGACTGGCTTTCTATTGGAGAAGGCTATTTCCACCCACTTCCAAAGAGAAATCATTCTTCCTATAGTTAAATTAGTTCATCATTTCCATCCCAGATGTTCTAATCTAGAAAATAGTGGGAAAGAAAGTCACCTTCCTCTTTAGTCAACCCAACCCATCCCACAGGAAATGATCAGTCTTCAGACAGTAGTCCACTGGAAAATGGGCACCAATGCAATTCTTTATCAAGGATTCAGCCCCTGGCTGTCCTTTTAACTATGTTATTGTTTTGTGGCTATTTCTCAGAAAGACATGAGTCGATGCCCAGAAATAGCAAAAGATTCCATTGTACAAACAAGAGACAATTTTTTTCAGAATCTCCCAGGATTCCAGGAGGAATGGAGGATGGGGTGTAGGTGAAACTCTCCTCCACCCCAGGTCTCATTCCAATCATAAATGGGAAGCTGCTCCAGAGTGTTGCTCAAAGCTGCAAGAATGCATCACCTTTGATCTGTTTATATTTGTGCTTTGTTTCTATAAATGTTTGTACTCTGAGGAGGTAGGAAAGGAATTTACATTGGCCAAAGAAATGGCTACTTTTTCATGTCCTACTGCATTGGAACGGGGCCTTCAAGTCCTTTTTGTGCTAAATAAACAATCTATTCTCTTTGGCTACTATGACTTCATGAGGCAGATTCCCCTGGGTTTATTTGGAAGCTATACCTTCGCCACTACAAAAGCTGGCCAGAGCAGACAAGTAGGACAGTGTAGAAAGCTCCAAGTTGGGTTTAATTGTATACATTAAAAGAAGAATACACCAAAAAGAACCGAGATGAGCAGGGCTCCATTTTTCTACTATCCATAGAAATGTCCATTTTATTTGGTGGTTGTTAAAGTCAGACATCTCCTAGATAAGGAGAGTGGAGCTCGGAGGGATTATGTCATTAGTCTGTTTTAAGGCAGTCAGAAAGGGCCCAAGCTGCACTCCAACTCAGCTAGATTGTTTTTATGGAAAATGTCACGTCTTTTTCAGCCATATCACGAGACTACTATAAATAGGCCAATGTAAGCGCAAGGCTTCATCTAAAGTGATTATGGACTTCAAAGAGTACAAAGTGTCATGTCCACTCTTCCTGTCCAACCATTTCATCTCCCCATTGTCCTGTTTATTCAAAAAAGTCCTTTCATTTAATCAAAAAGAAAATAGGTTTTGCCTATAAGAATGGGAACCCCCAGTGTGTCAGTCTTTGGTCCCACTTATCACCCTCTCCACCCCAATCTCTTGCCTGAGTAAAGTCCTATAGACTCGGTCTGTAGACTTCCAACTAGGGCTGCCTGAAGGAGGCAGGCGAAGGAGCAATCTGAGATACATTGCCATAAGAGAAGAGGATCAGGTGGGAAGGTGAACCAAAGGCATTAGATGCATTCTCACCAGGGATGGACAATTAGGGAGGCAAAAAGTACTTGTGGATTATCAGAGTAAAACAGTGACCCACAGAAAGGGGAAAAGTGCTCCTGGGAAACTAAGAAAGAAAATGAGCTTTTTCTGTCCTCTCCCTTTAAACTAGGTCATGATTTGTAGTAGAAAGACACAATAAAAGGCACAATAAAAAGCCTTTAAATATTCCAGGAAGTTGTCCCTAGAGTAAAAAAAGCAAATGAACATACTAGTCTTGCCTCCTGAAACCTTGTTATGTTTATAACCTAAGAATTGGCTGTTCAACTTGCCCCAATCCTAGGCCCTGCAAGCATACTTTCCCCGCTTTGGGAAGCTCTCTCTCTCTAGTGGGGAAGATGAGCTGTATTCCCCAGAAAACAAAGAGAGAAAGTTGAGTGACAACCTCATTGTCCTGTTTGTTCTCGAGTTGTGGTTGGTGTGGAAGCTCTCTGCAGAACCGGCTTGTCTTCTTCACTGATTCTGAAGGAGTTTCCTGGAGCACAGAAAGCTGGTGGAGGTGCCCAGAAACACACAGTACATGACAGGCTCAGGGGCTGAAACTGGGCCTTCCTGACTTCATGGCAAGCCTTCGGCTACCATTCTTAAACTATCTGTACATAATATACAAGTGAACTTAATAAAATCAAGCTAGAAATAAACAGGCAAATATTAAGCACCTACTGGATTCCAGGGCCTGTGCTGGGCTTTTCCATCAGGCCTTTGTGCTTCCAGAGCCTAGCTTAGGGTTTAAAAAAGAGGAAGTTGAATGAATGCTTGTTGAGCATTCTAATATCTAATTAATCAAGTAAACTTACCTGAATTAATCAGGTAAATTTACCTGAAAAAAGATCTTTAATCTAGAGCCAGAAGTGTCCTCAGAGGCCTTTGGATCAAACCTCTTGTTTTACAGAAAGACAAACTGAGGCACAGAGAAGTCATTTTCAGTGGAAATGTAATGAAGCTGAACCTCAAATGAGGAATAGCATATTTGAATAGAAAGAATGTGGGTAGAATAAGGTATTTCATGTGATTTTCTTTGCTCAGGTGATCTAGAAGTTTTCGTGCAGGGATCAGAGTCAATGATCTGGAAAGAAGGAAGTCACTGGTGATCACTGTGTGGGCAGCTTCATTAGCATGGTGGACATGGATGCCAGATGGCACAGAGTTGAGAGAGGAAGCATGAGTTTGTGCCCACATACATGATTATAAAACTCTATCTGTATTCATATGGAATCATATGTGTATGTGTGCATGTGTGTCTTACACACTAGGGAACATGAGGAAGAAGCAACGGAGGCTTTTCAATCCTGGGCAGTGAGCCCCGATGTGAGACTTTACCCAAGCCATTCAATCTCATGGGCCTCAATATCCTCATCTGTAAAATGAGGCAAATAGAGAGGATGCTCTCTCAGTCCCTCATTCCATTTCTAGGCCCAGGATCCTAAAATTCACAATTTCCTGTCTTGAGGTTTAATAATTACTCATTCTGCCCTCCCAGGATATCCTAATGAATGTTCCCTGAGCCTCCTTTGGAAGAAATGGCCTTTGGGCATTAGCATTGTTCTACTTCTTGAGGTTTCCTACAATGGCTAAAAAATAATATTGATTTTTTTTAGAGGCTTATAAAGCAGAGATATAGTCACCCCCCCCACCCACAGTGTATCCCTTTCTTACATTAGCCCAAAGATGATCTCTCAAAATTGGTTAAATTCTCTTTTCCCCAAAACACGAACCAAGCCCGGAAAATTGAGCCCTTCCCAAAGGCTATAGATGGGTCCCTTTCCCTTCTCTAGAGGATATGCCTACTCTTGAATAAGTTCCAAGAAAGGCAGGGGGGGTGGTTTTAGTAGAATCTCCTTAGATGCACTCCCCCTCCCAAACCATCCTGTGAATAGCTTTTATTAAGCGAGATGAAAATTACTCATTATCTCAAAATAACCTCAGCGCGTGTGATATTATAAAAAAAGCCCCCACCGTAATCAGTTTGACATTTTTGGAATTTCGAAAGGTAATTAGGCTCTCCTGCTTGCCAAAAAAAGCCATGCCATTGTGAGCGTTCCCAGGGCAGCGGGGGCTTCTCTTCTCGCCCGCCCTCCCAATAGACAACGGGCACTGATGCTCACTCTGAGCCAGCCCATGGTTCCTTGCCTTTAAAGGCCAAAAGGGGGTGGTTCCTGATTGGGAACCAGAGCTCCTATAATCTCCAACCAGAGCACAATGAGAGCAAGGTCATTGTGGGGCTGGGGAAGATGATAGGAGGGAATAATCACTTTGGGAGCTTGACAGCAGCCTATAGGCAGCTTTAAAGGGAATTCAGAAGCCCCTTTTTTTTGGACCACAGAAGTGTGGAAGACAGGGAAGAGGTCGGTGGTAGCATCCAGGCAGAGGAAGCTGTTGTGGACATCAATCTAGTTTCAACTTCTCTCACAAGTGAGGAAATTGAGCCCAGGAGGAGGAAGAATCAGCCTTCCATTAATTTAAAGTGCTGTTGAATGGGAGAGCCCAGACTAGCACCCCATTCTCTTCATTCCTTTCAGGACATACCTGCTATCTGTAGTTCATAAAAACATAGCTTTGGAGCCAGAAGGGAGCTTTCATGTCATTGAGTCCAATACTCTTATTGTATAGAAAAGGAAACTGAGGATCAGAGCATTTAAGTGACTTACAGTATCCCACAGGGAGTAAATACCTGAGACAGAATTGCTCAGCAGCCTTCTTGAGTCCAGTCCATCTGTCAACCCACTTGCATCATGCTGTCCCCCAAATGTTCCCAGATTATGTGGTTCCTTAAAAAAAATGAAGATTTCATTTTTTCCAATATTCACTGATTCATTAAGTCAATTATTCACTTGACAAAATCCTATCAATTATATGTTGGGCTCTGAAATAAATAAGCATAATAATATTAGCACACATGCTCTTACCTTCAGTTGTTTTTTTTTTTTTTTTTTTTTATCAATGGACATATTCTTTTTTCTCTTTTGATTTTTATTAATGTTCTTTTTTTCTATAGCACCTTCATGCCCCAAGTTATTCCCTACCTTCTCTCCCACCAAGAGAATCATTCCTTAGAACAAAGAATAAAAAAGAAAGAGGAGGGGAAAACCATTTATCAAAAATTGCCAGCATATTACCCATGGCTGACAAAAAGGCAGTTTTCCACACTCAGAGCCTCCCACCTCTAAAAACAAGGAGGGAAGCTCATATGATTGCTTCAAGATCAAACTTGGGCATGATCATTGTAGACTGATGTCTTCAAATATCACAATTCTCTCAGCAAAGAGAGAAACAATATTAATTTATTCATTTGAATTTGCAGTCCTTCCATAAGTACATGCTATATGTCAGCCACCATATTGGAAACAATGACAAAAACATGACAAGTTCCCTTGATTCCTATGAAGAGATAGGATAAGTTCACAGATAAGCAAATAGAAGGTGATATGATAGGGAGAGAGTGTTCGCAACCAGGAGGATTAGGCAAGGTTTCTATAGGAGATGGTGCATGAGCTGATTCATGAAGAGAGCTTGTTGATTTGTACATCAGTAATATCATGCATGACAAGAAAGGGAAATGAGTTGCTCATATGATAAGAGCCAGGAATAACAAATTCTATACTTCATTGTTTATCAGCGCTCACAATGCATAGCTGTCCAATGTTGGGAATATTTGCACTAATGAGACCTTGGTTTCATCCAAGTATCTGAATAAAATTTGGTGCCATCATTTCAATCAGAAAAGGAATTGATGTTTTTACAGAGGATAAAGAACTCAATTCCTTCACCATTAATATGTTTTCTGAAGAATAAGAGCACATTTAGCCACTGGGAAAAATGAGTTCTTGTTTCCATGAAGAATTATTAGAGTATGATATCCCTAAATGATTAGAGGAGATTCAAAATGATAGAATGACAAAGAATTAGGAATTATATATGTGTGTATGCATGCATATATGTATTGTGTATTTATGTAAATACATATCATACATATCATGTATGTTTAATATACATTAACATTTTCACCATCACTTTCTCAATTCTAGACAATCAACAAACTAATAAATCATACCCTAATTCATAGTATTTGCCAAATTTTACACTGAAAATTTAACAATTGGCCCTTGTGAGTCAATATGAGTTAGCTCTAGTACCTCCCTGGATATTTACAATAATTCAAGAGTTTTTCTTAGCTACTTCCATGGGAAACCATACAGAATCACTGGAAAAATAACAGGATTGTAGAACTGAGTCTTGATCAGCAAAAAGTTTGGGGACATTAAAACCAGTACAATGGGCAATATAGTCTAGTTTATACCTCCCATTAGATTGTAGTTTCAGTTCCTATTCTAGTCACAATACCTACCCACCATTGTTGTAATTCATCCAACTACATGTTACAGTATGGGCAAGAGGAATTCTTTGCCCCTTTTCTAGTTTGTTTGTTTTTTGGTTTCCTACATATATATATATATATATATATATATATATATATATATATATATATATATACATATATATATATATATTCTAGGGAGTTGGTTAGATATTTATTTTGAATACCTCTGTGATACTCTATGCAGTACTCCATTATTCCTGGGCTTGATACAATCAATAAAATATTATCCACCTATCTGAATGAACTCACAAATGACCTAGACAGGCTACTTGGAGTTCAACTTTGAGAGCCATTTTGACTATAACAAAATGCCTTTGGTAAGCAGGTCTCTTTCTTTTAAGGTTCACTTTATATTTTCAGTCAAATATATGACAATAAATAAACATGAATTTAAAGGTTTACTTTGTTCTGGACTCAGTAATAAGTACTAAATATACAAATGAGACCCACAACCTCAGTGGAGAAGGAAAATCACAAGCTCACAGACTCTTGTAAAACAGCCCAGGCCAACCCATCACAGTAAAAAAACCTGAAAACACTGCTGGCCCCAGCATGGTAAGTCAGTGAGAGACCATTGTTCCCCTGCCAAAGAAAAAATCTTGGGAAAGTGTTCCCTGTACCCTAGGAGCAGAGGTCAACTTTTAAACATATGAGCAAAAAGACAAAAAGAGCCTTGACCACAAAAAGTTGCAATGGTGACATAAAAGATCAGAATACAAATTGAAAAGAGGGTAGCAGTAGCAAAATGCCTACATGTGAAGTATTAAAGAAGAATATGAATTGTTCTGAAGCTCAAAAGATTCTCTTGGAAGAGTTCAAAAAGGATTTTTAAAATTATATGAGAGAGGTAGAATAAAAAAATGAGACAGGAAATGAAAGCTATGTAGGAGAATTATGAAAAGAAGTCAACAACTTGGAATAGGAAGCAGAAAAATATATTGAAGGAAACAACTAAAAATAGATTTGGTGAAATGAAAATGGAAATGTATGTGTGTGTGTGTGTGTGTGTGTGCACGCACGTGTGTGTATGAACAAAACAACTCCTTTAAAAAGTAGAGCTGGCCAAATAGAAAAAGACATGAAAAACTAACAAAAGAAAATAATTCATTAAAAATTAGAATTGTATAAGAGGAAGCTAATGACTGAATGAGAAATCAAGAATCAGTCAATTTTTTTTAAATTAAGAAAATAGAAGAAAATATAAAATACTTCATAAAAAAAAATCTGGAAAATATATCCAGGAGAGATAATGTGCATTTTATTGGACTTCCTGAAAACTAAAATTTAAAAAAAAAAAAAAAAAAAAAAGAAGTCTAGACGACAATTTTCAAAAAGTCATAAAAGAAAATTGCCCTGACATACTAAAACCAGAGAATAAAGTAGTCATTTAAAGAATCCATCAATCACCATCTGAAAGAAACCCCAAAATAAAAATTTCAAGGAATATTGTAGCTAAATTCCAGAATTATCAGGTCAATGAAAAAATACTGCAAACAACCAGAAAGAAATGATTCAGATTTACAATCAGCATTACCCAGGATTTAGCACCTTCCCCATTAAAAGATTGGAGGACCTGGTATGATATTCTGGAAGGCAAAAGTTTATATTACAGCTACCCAGAAACATTCAGCATAATCTTTCAGGGAACAAAATGTCCACTCAATGAAAGAGGGAATTTCAATTATTTCTTATGAGAAGACCAGAGTTGAACAGAAAATTTGATCTTCAAATAACAGATTCAAGACAAGCAAAAAAGGTATACAGGAAAGAAAAAAAAAATGTTTTTAAAGGTTAAACTGTTTATATACTTACACAGGAAGATGATACTTATAACTCTTGAGAACTATATATTTGTTATCGCAGCGGAAGGAGTATTCATAGACAGAGGGGATGGGTATAAATTGATTTAAATTTGATGATATAAAAAATAAATTAAGTAGTAGAAAAATTGTACTGGAAGAAGAGGAAAGGGGAAGTCAAATCATATGAAGAGGCACAAAAGGTCTATTACAGTAGTGGGAAAGGAGGGAGGGAGGGTGAGTATTGTTTGAACCTTAATCTTATTGGGTTTGGCTTAAAGAGGGAAAATTTACACACCTAGTTAAGTATAGAAATTTATCTGATCTTATAGGAAATTAGGAAGGGGAAGGGAAAAGAAAAGGGAAGAAAAACCAAAAGGGAGGGAGATGGAGAAGGATAAATAGAAGGGATAATAGATTGAGGGAAGCAAAACACTGGTGAGGAGAGAAAGGGTGAAAGAAGAGGAAATTATAAATGAGGAAAATAGGATGGAGGGAAATACAATTTGTTATAGTTACCATGAGTACAAATAGAATGAACTCTCTCATAAAACAGAGCAGATAGCTGAGTAGATTAAAACCAGAATCTTATTATATGCTATTTACAAGAAACAAATTTAAAGCAGAGAGATACACACAGAAAAAAAGTAAAAGGCTGGAGCAGAATATATTGTGCTTCAGTTGAAGTTAAAATAAATAGGGGTAGTGATCCTGATCTCAAATCAGGCAAAAGCAAAAATAGATCTAATTATAAGAGATGAGGAAGGAAGCTATATCTTACTAAAGTATACCACAAAAAAAGAAATATTATCAATATTATGCATATATAAATCAAGTGGTATAGAATCCATACTCTTAGAGGAGCAATTAAGTGAGTTGCAGAAACAGACAGCAAAACTTTACTAGTGAGAGATCTCAACCTCCCTCTCTCAGAACTAGATAAATCTAACCACAAAATAAAGAATTTAACGAGGAAAAAAGAATTTGAGAAAAGTTAGATATGTTAGACTTATGGAGAAAATTGTATATGTCTTATTCTCAGTAGTAATTGTTATTTACACAAAATTGACCATATATTAAGGCATAAAATTCTCACAATCAAATGCAGAAATAGTAAATAGTAACTACATCTTTTTTTTTTATTATTATTATGAAATAAAATTATGTGTAATGAAGTGTCATGGGAAAATAGATAAAAAATTAACTTGAAACTAAATAATCTAATCCTAAAGAGTAGATGGGTCAAACAGCAAATCAAAGAAACAATAACTTCATCTAAGAGAATGACAATAATGAGACAACATAGCAAAACTTATGGGACATACCCAAAGCTCTCTCTCTCTCTCTCTCTCTCTCTCTCTCTCTCTCTCTGTATATATATATATATATAGCTCAGATTGCAAGAAGAAAAAATAAAATAATTAACCTCATTTTACAAAAAGAAATAGAATAAGCCATCAATAAACTTCCTAAAAAATCACCAGGACCAGACAGATTTACTAGTAAATTCTATCATACTTTTAAAGAACAATTATTTCCAATATCATATGAACTATTTGAAAAATAGGCAGTGAAGGAGTTCTACAGAATTCCTTTTATAATACAGATATGATAAGTGGCATATATTTAAAGCCATGAGAAAGCATTATGTGTAATAGGGTTATATAAGTTAGAAACATTCCCAATAAAATCAGAGGTGAAATAAGGATGCCCATTATTACCACTATTATTTAATATTATACTAGAAACATTAGTATTAGCAATGAGTAAAAAAAAAAAATGAAGGAAATGAAGAAAACTATCACTCATTGCATATGATATAATGGTATATTTAGAGATTCCTAAAGAATCAACTAAAATATACTTGAAACAATTAACAACTTTAGCAAAGTTGCAAGATATAAAATAAATCCTCATGAATCATTGACATTTCTCCATTACCAACAAAGCCCAGCAAGGAGATTTAGAGAAATCCCATTTAAAATAACTGTAGATAATACAAAGCACTCCGGAATCTATCTGCCAGGACAAACTCAAGAACTTTATGAATACAATTACAATTCACTTTTCACACAGAGTCAAATCTAAATAATTGAAGAATATTAATTGCTTATGGGTAGGGTGAGCTAATATAATAAAAAATGATAGTGTTACATAATCTACTTATGCTCTGCCATACCAAACTGCCAACAATTATTTTATAGAGTTAAAACATAATAACAAAATTCATCTGGAAGAACAAAAGTTCAAGAATATCAAGGATATTAAAGAAAAATAATTAAAAGGAAAGTTGCTTAGCCATACCAGGCTTAAAACTATATTACAAAGTAGCAGTCGTGAATACCATTTGGTGCTGTCTAAGAAATAAGAGTGGATAAGTGAAATAGGTTAGGTACACAAGATAAGATAGTTAATGACTATAGTAATCAAATATTTGATAAACTTAAAGACTCCAACTTCTGGGATGAGCTCTCACTATTTGACAAAACTTTCTGGGAGAATGAAAAATAAATGAATAATTTTGATTACATTAAATTATAAAGGTTTTGCACATGCAAAACCAAGGCAGCCAGAATTAGAAGGAAAGCAGAAAGCTGAGAAACAATTTTTAAAGCCACTTTTTGACAGAGGCCTCATTTCTAAAATACATAGAGAATTGGCTATTATAAGAATACAAATTATTCCCCAAATAATAAATAGTCAAAGAATATGAACAGATGAATTTTGATATAAACTAATGATTGACTAAGAAGAGAAGAAAACCTAATGAATATTGGAAAAAATGTAGGAAAAAAAATGAAACATATTGTTGGTGAAGTTGTGAACTGATCTCATCATTATGGAGAGCAATTTGGAACCATGTCCAAAGAGATATTAAACTGTGCTAAACTGTGCATACCCTCTGATTCATCAGTAGCACTACTGGGTCTGTATACCAAAGAGATCATAAAAGATGGAAATAGACATACATGTGCAAAAATATAGTGGCAAGGAACAGGAAATTGAATGTATGTTTATCCTTGGGGAATGGCTGAATAAGTTATGATATATAAATGTAATGGAATGTTATATATGTTATTGTTCTGATTTCAGAAAAGCCTGGAAAGATCTACATGAACTGATGTTGAGTTAAGTGAGCAGAATCAGGAGAACAAAGTGACAAAAGTGAACAAAAAAAGTATATGATGTTCTACTCTGATGGACTTGACTTTTCTCAACAATGTGGTGATTCAAGGCAATTCCAATAGACTTGAGATGAAAAATGCCATCTGCATCCAGAGAGAGCACTATGGAGATTGAATTGGATCAAAACATAGTATTTTCATCTTTGTTTTTTCTCTCTCTTGGATTTTTCCCTTTTGGTCCAATTTTTCTTGCATAATGTGACAAATATGAAAGTATGTTAAAAGAATTGTATATATATATGTATATATATATATATACATTGTATGTATATTATGTTAGTATGTATGAATATATATATACATACATATATATGTGTATGTATATATATATATATATATACATATATATATATATATATATGTATATACACTCTTCAAGAAGATTATATTTTGTTTTGTTTTTCCTGAGTTGGTTTCTGGACTCTTTTGATCTCTTTATTTAATTAATAAATCAATACCACATTTTCTCCAGAAATTATGACAATTCATCTTGATGACTATTACCTAATCTATTTTCCATTTTTTCAAAAACAATTTATTTACAGAGGTCAATTTAGATTTTCTTTAATGGCAAGTTGTATTTATCAATTTGATTTTTTTCTCTTGTTTGATTTTGATCTTGGATCTAAGAAATCAATGGTCTAAAGTATTGTATACTCTGAATCACAATGAACTCCAAAAACATATATAAGCTAAATATAAAAGGGCATACCATTTAAAAAAGTATAGAAGTATTGAAGGACATAATTTTCAATACCATGAGAAGGGAGAGGTCATTCTTAACCATATGTGACATAGAGAAGATGACTAAAGATTAAATACATATTTTATTATTCTAGATAACTAAGGAAACATACTTTTCTTATTTCAATGAAGAAGTATTTAATTTGAAAAAAACACAATATTGCTTTAAAACACACTAATGCAAAATGGGAAAAAATGTAATAGTCAAATGATAAAAAACACAAAAAAGAAAAAACAAAAAACAAACAATCCATATTTAAGAGATAAAGTCTGCCTGGTGCTGAAGGAAAACTGAAAAGTCCATCATGCAGAGTTAGAGAAGGAAGAGTATTCCAGATATGAGGACTCAATTGTGCAAAGGCATGAAGAAGTAATTCATTTTTCTATCTAGAATATAGTAGATATTTTGAAAAGAAGAGCTTGACTTTGCCAGGGTCACACAATTAAAAAAAGTCTGAGACACAATTTGAAACCAAGTCTTCTTGATTCAGAGCCCAGAATTTTGCTCTACTGTATCCCCCTAAAAAGATTTGAAGGATTCAATGAGTGACATTAAATGAAGAAGAAAAGAGTTAACATTGAGGAGTGAAGGCCTGGTGGAGATTGGACAATCTGAATCTGAATCATGACATTTTGTCTAGACTATTGCAAGACTTGCTGGTGAGTCTCTTGACCCAAGTCTTTCCTTACTCCAATCTATAACAACTATGCCACACACCACTTCTAATAAATAAATTTTACGGATCCCTTTTGACTGTGAGAAAATGTAAAATCTTTTACTTGTTCATAATAAGCCCTTTCTATGTTCAGTCTTCTTATCCTTTGCTCCCCACCATTTCCTCTTTAACCCATAACACGGGGCTCCTGCTTATTCTTTGAAAAAGACAGTTGGTTGTCCCTCATCCCCTAAATGCTCTTCCTCCCCATCTCTGCAAATTTTCCTCCCTGCCTTTCTTTAAGTAGAGCTTAAAATCCCATATTCTCCAAGAAGCCCTTCCTGGCTCCTGGGAATTCTAGTTCCTTTCTTCTGTTAATTATTTCATAAATATCCTGTATATAGCTTGTTTATATGTAGTGTTTGGACTTTGTTGCCCTCATTAGCTTGTCAGCTGTCCAAGGACCAAAAATGTCTTTTACCTCTTGTGAATCCCTAAGGCTTATCATCCATCCTGTCTGGCACAAAATTAGCACCCAAGAAATGATTATTGATACATAGAATCTATGATAAAACCAGCATGTAAGACATTTTTCTTGCATTTTGGTACATGTCAAGACTGAATCTGTCAACTCCTCCCCTCTTTTTTTGGTCTTTCCAAGAAGAGGGTATGAGTCATCTTTCTATGTAGAAGTGATTTTTTCCCTCCTAGTTTCATTTACAATGACAATTTAAAAAAAAAATAGATAGTATTCCATTTCTCTAATACAATGTCCACTCATTGTTAGGGGTTAAAGGTTTTATATTTGGAACACCTGGAGCTTTTTGTTTGTTTGTTTGTTTGTTTGTTTGTTTGTTTGTTTGTTTGTTGTTGTTTTTTACATATTCTCCAATTCTATATTTTTAAATAAATACAGACAAGGCCTCTTGTCCACCTAAAACAAAGAGTAGCATGTGTAGCACCTGAATCTGCAGCTCTTTCCCAATCAGGCAATAGAGTTACTTTTATTTTGAGTTCTTAAATCCAAGTTTAAGTGAGATGGCGATGGTCAAACAAGGAAGAAGAAAACCTGTAGATGCTGAGGTTGTTGTCCTTCCGATTCCAAGAAGACTGAAGTTCCATCACTGTCAGGTTCTAGGTCCAATGTGTCTGACTGTGGCTGATCAGACCAATAAGAGCTCAGAAGCTTCTGCCACAGGTCAGGCACAAAAAACCCATGTGAATATTTGGGATTGAGAAATCTCTTCTAAGTAAGTGCTGGTACAACAATAGCAGGAATCATCAAGCTATGGGATCCCATGTCCCAAGTCAAAATTTTCTCAAAATGGATTTGTCATGGAAATACCAAATTTCCTGGAAAGAATGTCATATTGTCATTAGCCATTCATACATACACACACATGGGTGTGTGTGTGTGTGTGTGTGTGTGTGTGTGTGTGTGTGTTTGTGTGTGTGTATGTGTGTGTGTGTGTTTGTGTGTGTGTGTGTTTGTGTGTGTGTGTGTGTGTGTGTGTGTGTGTGTGTGTGTGTGTGTGTGTTCTTCCTGCAGTTTCAAAGTGTCCTCAGGGAGCTGGTGATTCAGTTGCCCAAATGACTGAGATTCATTATTAAATCTTTGAACCTCTCTCTTTCTCTTCCATCTTTACACTACATCCTTACACTTTTTGGTAACTCTTTAGAATTCCTTCTTTCTGGACAAAAGTAATGGACATTTTGAATGTGATTTGGCCAATGAATATTTATTTCCTGGGAGGCTCTGTGCAGCTGGGGGAACCTGTGGATAGAGGATTGGACTTGGAATCAGGAAGATTCATCTTCATGAGTCCAAATCCAGCCTCAGACACTTACTGATCCTGAGGGGCTAGTCACTCATCCTGTTTGCCTCAATGCCTCATCTACAAAATGAGCTGGAGAAGGAAATGCAAACCACTCTAGTATCTTTGCCAAGAAAACCCCACAATGGGGTCACAGAGAGTTGGACATGACTGAAATTGCTGAACAACAACAAAGGCACCACGCTAAGCACTGAACACAAAAAGTCCATGCCCTCGAGAAGTGCACATGGGGAAGGGGGTAAAGGGGAGAGAGGGAGGGATAAACATGCAAAAAACCTTGTGCCTACAACATACATCTTGAGTGGAGGAAATGTAATCTCAGAGGGAAGGCATGAATGTGGGGGGTGGGGAGTACTGAGGAAGGCTTTCTGGGGAGGGTAAAATTGAAGCTGAGTATGGAAGGAAGCCAAAAAGCAGAGGTAGGAAGGGAGAGTATTCTAGGCCCCAGGATAAAGTATAAAAATCCAGAAAAGAGATATGGGGTTGCATTTGCAAGGGAAGCAAGCAGACCAGTATAGCTGGATCACAGAGTGTAAAAAAGGGAGCAAATCATAAGAATTTATATTTAACATGAACCAATTCAAAAGCAATAGTAGATGGGGAAGCTAGGTGGTGCAGTGGATAGAGCACCATCCCTGAAGTCAGGGGGACCTGAGCTCAAATGTGGCCTGTGGCCTCAGACACTTAACACTTCCTAACTGTGTGACCCTGGGCAAGTCACTTAACCCCAATTGCCTCAGTTAAAAAAAAAAAAAAAAACTGTAGCAGTTAAACACTTTTTTTTTTTAATAAATCTCTCGATTTAATAACATATAACATTTGCATGGGGAAGCCCTAAGGATTTTTCCCAACATATGTTATTGTCAATAACCTTCCCTAGGGAAATAACCAGATTCCTTTCATCTCTGATCTTGAAGCAAAGGGTTTTCTCATTCCTTCTTCTTGCCATCACTCAGAGAAAATGGCTTGTAAGGAATGTCATGGGAGTTCCAGAAAAATAAAAGTGTGATGATATAAGGACCCAGACACAGGCACCCCAGATGGGTGTTCCATTCAGACAAAAACAATGCTTTTAAGGATAAAAAATCAGGGGTGTTTTGCATTGCTAATTTATGTTCAATATTAAATAGTGAATGTTAATTGTACAAAGAGCCAGGTGAAGCATGTGCTAGAATACTTACCCCCCAGACTAGCATTGCTCAGCAGAGAAAGTGAGCAGGCTCTCTTTAGGTATGTCTTGCCCAGCTCAAAATCCAGTCAGAGGCTGACCATATGTATAAGGCTCTTGCTTCATATCCATTATTTCAGTTGAGCTGACCTGACCACAGCTCCGTGAAATCAGTGCTATGATTATCCTGATACTAGAGGAACCTCACTAAGGATTAGATAAGAGATGACTTAACCAGATCAAACATGTCTTTCATTTTAGAAGTAGAATCCCAACCTGGACTTTCTTGATTCTAAGTCCTGTATCCTTCAGGCCCACAATACTGTCTGGCCTGTAAGACTTCCCTGACATCTGTGGGACTCTAAGGAAACTAGGCAGATGACCTGTCTATTGAGCCTACCTTCTGTGCTGATGTGAACTTTCCATGGAGGGCACAATGGCACTGTTCCAGCCTCTAAAATGGAAACCCAGAGATGGGATCTAATCAGAAGAGAATCCGAAGGGGCTCAACACTTCTTGGGCCATGCTTCTTCCATCTGGCCATGCTTTCCCTAACTCTTACTCTTGCCACTATTGTATTTCCAGCTTACACCCTGTGGACATAAACCAACCAACACAATTACTGCTTCAACAAACACTGCGTCAACCCTCTGTTCCACTCCCGGTAACTCTCTAATATTATCTGTATCATCTTTAGCTTCTTGAGGGCAGGGATAATTTCCCTTTTGCATTTCAGCTCTCCTCTGAATACCCAATGGGCTTCTGAAATTCACATGTAAGGTAGCAGTGTCTGGCATTTCAAATCAATCGTGGGGGAGATCCCATTTGCTCTGCCTCCATCTTGTATTCACATCATTGTTTGTATGTTTTCTCCCTCTCAGAATGTGAACTCCATGTAGACAGGGTCTGAGTTTTGATATTCCTTTTTATCTCCAGAATGTCATATCTAGTACATAGGTGGGGTTTAATAAATGTTTTTAATTCATTTAGCCTATAATTAAGTGGATAAAGTTGACATCAACCTCAGCTCCCTAAACTGTCTTGAAGCTCTGAGAGCTTACTGACCTCATTATTTTCACCCCTGTCTCAGCTGCCTAATGGAAAGCAAAGCTACAGGGGCCCCTCTAAGGAAAGGTTGGGTCATGAGTTACAAGACCAGACTTAAAGAAAACTTTGTGGTTCAAAGTGTGATGTGTTAAGAGTAAACCGTGCCCTTGCACAAACACACCCAGCCACCCACACACATACACACATATTCTTAAATATTACTGGCTGGATGGGAATCACGTGACCTGAACATAAAAACAGATCAGGGTCTATCTATGTTGGGAACAGGGCAGTGTTTGTGAAGCCCCAAGGCACTGGTTGGGTTGGGGTGTTTCTTTGGTGGTTAGTTGTTGTTGCCTCTGTGGCATAAACCCAAATGACCAAAATAGGGCCACAAACCGGTGATTATTCACACACAGAAGAACTTATGTCAGAGCATGAGTCAAAGGAAGTACACCTCAAAGGAACAGCAGGGGCCATTGTATTCCAAAACTAGGAGCAGGCTCATTGCCTAGAGCCTACAGATCCTTCAGGAAAGTACATTTAAGTTGGGGAGATCCAAACAGACTGCTATGCCCTCTTGCTGACTTGACACATTCACTCAAAGAGATTTGCATTCATGCTTACTGACTTTGATACCTTAGGGGACCTATGATCTCACTGATACAATCAGTCTCACAACTCAGCCACGGCATTCTGTAGAATTCTACTTATTCCTTCTCATCTATCCTTTCTAAAGGGTCTCCCCTTTTCATAATGCATGAGATGCTTTCCTCTTTCTCTTTTACTTAATATCTGGGGGTTTCAATGGAGCACTCGATTGCCCATCAAGAACAGTTCAATTCAATGAGCCACTAAAAAAACACCTCCTAGGTATTAATTATTCCTACTAATTCTAGGTACCAGGTACTAGGTATCAGGCACAAAATCCTGCCTGCAAGGTTCTCGTAATCTACTTTTCACATCATAGGCTGGCTCTCTACTTGTACTACTTTTGTAAAGACAAGGATCCAGTCAAGAACCTCAGTTTAGTGAACCCTAAAAAGAAGGGTCGTACAAGGTGGTCTATATCACTAAAGTTCCTTCTATCTCTAAAACCTGTGAGTTCTCCTCTGGAGATCTGGACCATCCCATTCTCCAATCTTTTATTTCTTCCATGGTGTTTTTTATGGCACTTCTTGAACACACAACTTTACTGGTATCATCAAATCCACTTATTCCCAATGTATACCTTTCCATTGCTTTTGTTATAATCCATTAAATGACCTAACACTCATTTTTTAATTGCAGGCACTGTGTCAGCCACTGGGAATATAAAAATAAAATGAAGTAAATTACTACTGGTCCCTGCTTTCAAGGAGGTTTTATTCTACTGAAATATCTATTCCGACTAGAAGATAATATTTCAGGATCCCAGGCCATATGATATCACTGGGGAAATATTGATATAAAATAAATGGGCTGTGGAAGGCTAGAGGCAACTGGGGTCATCAAACACCGTGAGAAGTTTCACAAATAATCTCCATTTCCTATTCAAGTCAGGACCAATCTATGAGATAGATAGATATATAAACAATCATGTGTATGTTGTGATATGTGGGTATATGTGTATATATATACAAAGTAACTCAACAAGCTTCCTTTCTACTTGTACTGTCTGAGACTATGAATTTCTCATCTATTTGGTTTTCTAGAGTGGATAGTTACACTTATTCTTTTATATTTCTTTGTATTTCTAAGGGGGTTTTCGGTGCTCTAAAACACAAAAATGTCACCTGTTAATTACGAATCCTCTAGAAAATCTCATCACCATGAGGAAAGACATCTTTCCACTAAACATCTGTCCTGCAGAATGATAGCTTCCAGGACACTGGTGATCATTCTTTATCTGCCTGATACTGTTATTATAATTAATTTAATGCTGAATATAATTAGCTCCTGACTCTCACACCTCTTATAGAGCCCATATGTGTTTTGGTACAAGCCTGAAGGAACATATTTTTTGAGGAGAGTCTTGAGGGATGTATTTTTTCCCACCAGTTAAAATTGATCTCCTAAAATTAATAAACAATAGACCTACAAATACTGTCTGTGATCTCAGCCACAATTAGGTGTGTCACAAAAAAGATAAGATTTGTAGCAGAAAAAAATGGACAAGAACTAATCTGTTCCCTTCTTATTAGAATGTTTATGTTTGGCATGCAAACAAATATTCTGATAATGTTAGAGAGATGAGAAAGTAGTTGTAAAGTTTAGCAATTGGTTCTCTTAACTTAGTCAATATTGGGTGGGGTTAGAAGCCATATCTATGATTTTTTAATATTCTTTTTACATCATAAACATTCAAAAATACCCTTCAAATTATTATATGTTGCTTCCAAAAAGAAGTCACTTGGCAAATAGAATGAAAAAAATTGCATAATTTATAAGTCAACTGTTAGGTGGAAAGAAAGAACATGTCAGGGAAATAGTAGCCAAAGTTGGCTTATTTAGACCCAGTATCTAGTTATGACTATAGTTCAGAAACCCTCCAGGTGAAGAATGAATCATGAGTGGATCTTAGAAGCACATCAGGAAGTCTGAGAGCAAAGGAAAAGAGAGAATACTTAAGAAAATGGGAAATAGATTTTTCCCCCCATGAGAAACAATAAGCAGACCAGTTTGACTGAGTTGTAAAGGGAATTAAAGGGAAGAATACATAATCAGTCTGGAAATGAACTTGGGAGAGGTTGGGAAGAGTTTTAAATGGCAAATATTCATATTTTATATGAAAGATAATAGTGAACAATTATAGTTTGCTGAGCAAAAAAAATGTATTTTGATAACCAATAAACATTTATTAAGTGATAACTGTGTGCCAGACAGTGGGCTAAATGCTAGGGATACAGAAAAGGGGAGCTAGTGGCTAATGTAGCAGAGCTACTATGGTCTATCAGAAAAGACCACATGAGAACAATTATGTGCAAACAAGTTATAGCCAGGATAAGTGGGAAGGGATCGTAGAGAAAAGGCCCTCCAATTAAGGGCCACAGGAGGTGGGAAATAATCTTGGCAGCTGAGAGGGGAATGGATTAGAGATGGGAGACCTGACCCAAAGACACTATTGGAGAAACCTTTGCCATAGTTAAGATGAGAAAGATGATCAGATCCTTATTTAGGATGGTAAGAACATAAGTGGAGAGAGGGGATGAATATATGAAAAGCTTTGGGGGCAGAAATGGTCAAATTTGGCAGTGGATTGGATATGGTGGAGTGAAGAAGAGGAAAGAGTCAAGGGTAACATCAAGATTATGAACTCATGTGGCTGAAAGGATGATAACAAACTCTAAAAAGAATAAAAGTTCAGGAAAAGAGATGGTTTGGGGAAAAGAAATCAATTCTGTTTCAGACATATTGAGCCTGATTGGTCTGAAGTACATCAAACTTGCAAGGTCTGATGGTTGATGTGGGGCCTAAGCTTAAGTTAGAAGAGTCGGTTTTCTGAAGTGGGAGTCAATTGAATACAGATGATCATGAAATCCATGGTAACTAATGGGATTGCCAAGAGTGAGAAAGTATAGAAATTTTTAAAAGGAAAGAACTGAGGACGGAACAACAAGGAAACAGTTATGTTTCCACAATGATGAACCAGCAGAAGAGATTAAGAAGGAGCAGTCGATAGTAAAATTTTTGAGTATGGGGCCTGTATTTTGTTGTTTTTGTTTTAACTTTGTGACTTTTGTCAGTCTTTATTTACAATGGATCTTAGATATATGATTGCTGAGAGTGATTGGATAGGTTCATAGTAATTCTTTCATCTGTCAGCTTTTAGGAGTGGCTTTACTCTGGGACACCTAGTTGGTGGATGGCAGCAGTGGATGGAGCACTGGGCCATGACATGAGTTCAAACACAGTCTCAGACACACACTAGCTGTGTGACCTTGGAGCAAGTCACCTCAGTTTCTTTAGAAGGACATGAAAAACCACTCTAGAACCTTTGCCAAGAAAATCCCCGATTGGGGTCATGAAGAGTTGGACATGACTGAAAAGACTCAACAACAATTATTTTAGATAAGTAGAGAGAAATAAATAAAGAGAATGAACTGCCCTGAAGTTCTTCAGTTCTGTAGAAAGTTTGTATCAATCATGGTTTCTTCCCTCCTCCTAAAGATCCAGAAATCACTTTTTTGTTTTGGAATACAACCTCCCAAGGCAAAGGTGTGTGTTCTTGTGTTCCCAGAGACCAGATCTTGGAACATCCTTCTCCCTCTGACAATGACTCTCTTTCATGGCCTTTGAAAAGTCACACATTCTCTACTCCCATCCTCCAGCAGGGCGTGATGTCAGGATGCCCACACTGCAGGCGAGGGCACAATGACAAAGTGCCTGAAGAATGTTCTTTTGACAGAAAGTGTCAAAACTTATAGTAAAGGATTATTCTTACTTTTAAAAATAGAAATTACAAAAGCAATGTGCTGGTACCTGAGGGGATTAGCTCATCATCCCCTGCAGCTGAAGCTCTGCAGGAACAAGATGATGGCAGCTCTAGGAAGGTGATATTATTCACTCTGACACTGGCCCTGGTAGAATTATTGTTCCAATCTCTTGAAAGCCTTAATGGTCCAGCTTTATGATTGGTGATCTGCAAAGAACAGCTCCTAATAGAAAGAGGCCCCTAGGAGTTCACCTCCACATAGGTCATGATGACCTACCTGAACATCTTTGAAAATCTAGCCACTGAAAATTTCCTGAAGCAATTCAATGCAGATCTACAAGCCTAGTGTAAGGGTGAAGGGTTGCAGATTGAGGCTGGATGAAGGGGAACTTGAATACAAGAGGCTCTAGGATGCCCCACTTTGAAGGAACAGAGGGACAACAGACTAGGAATAGACAAGATATGAAAAAATGGATTCAGGCACTCATGTATTAACTGCTTTATCTTAACGCTCCTGGATGGCTAATGGTATTAGGTACTGGTAGGATTACCAGGTGAGAACTCAGGTTGTCTGGACAGTGACAAGGTGAGAACTCAGGTTGACTTGACAGTTCTCTGGCTCAGACCTTTGGTTTGGGCCTTTAAAGGGAGTTTACACCTTAGAAATTCTAGGAAGAGCAAGCTCATTGGTTGAAGTGGTTCTTCCCAGAAGCCCTTGCATTATCCCACACCCATTCTCTGGGAGGATAAAAGAAGGCAGCCCTCCAGAGAAGAGAAGTCTCTGCTCTACATCAGGCTTGACGCAGCTCTCTGCAGGAAGGGAAGTCACTTCTCTGGATGAGAGTTAACGGCAACTGTCTGGAGACAACGGTTCTCTACAGGAAGAAGAATCTGTCCAAGAGATTTGAGTTGACACAGCAGATCTCTTCCCAGAGAGCGATTGGCAGCTTCTCTCACCTTGTAATTGTCCAGACAACCTGAATTCTCACCGTGTCACTGTCCAGACAACCTGAGTTCTCACCTGGTAATCCTAACAAGGTACCATCATCCATGTGAAACTGTAACCCAGAGAAATTAGGAAAGTGGCCCAAGATCCTATTCTTCAGCAGTTATGTCAAGAGTAGAAAACTCCTGATTCCAGTTCTAACCATTAGACTGTGGAGTCCCACTACAAGAAAGACTATGAGGTGACCCCAAGACGATGCTGTAAAGAAGATACTGGTGCTATTGACCTATTTGGGGAATCTGGCAGCTTTGGTCTAAAGTTATGAGTGTCAACTTTTCCTTTATTGTGATGATCTCAATGTGTCAAGAAGGATCCAGTAGAACAGGTTGATAGTTGAAAAAGTGTGATCAAACCCACTGAGAACTGATTGAGGGTCTGTGGCAACATTAGATCTTGATTTTTTTTTTAATATTATAGACTTAAATTAATCCTAAGGAAGGCCATTTTCAGGTCCCTTTCAAGTTCTTTCAAGACTATATTATTTTTTTTTCTTTTAAGACTACATTCTTTTGGTATGGACCCTAAATTTCTAGAAGTTTGGACTTCTCAAGGGTCCAGCAGATCAGTAAAGCATTTAATGATCTCCAAAAATGAATAATAAAACAAGTATCTAGTAGGTGCTCTAAATGATAGATACTAAAGCAAGAAAACAATCTGTGTTCTCATGAAGCTTATATTCTAACAAAAGAAGGTCACCCATATAGGGGAATATTGGTCAGGGAGAGTTGTTTGAACCAGGGTAGTCATCCAGATAGTGACTGGTGTATTAGAGTAATTGATTGAGATGTCTTTAATGGGAAGGTTGTGAAGATCTAATTACTATTCTCAAAGCTAGGGTAGGAAAGATGGGGGGCTAGAGAACTAAAAGGTATTCCCATTGTAGGGGTGCCAAGGAAATAAGAAATAGGAAGAATTTAGACTAAGTTAGAAAGAAAGATCACTCCGAATTGGCCACACATCAGGCTCAATGCTCAGTGCTTGCTGTCAGCCTTCCTGTAGCTAGGAGCCCAGGAGCATCATGGAACTAGAGGAAGAGAGCTGAGGAAGGATGAGAGAAAAGTATGCTCATGAAAGATTGGCTCCAAAGAACAGTGATACAGATTAATAGAAGCTACCCCCAATCCTTCCTACACACACACACACACACACACACACACACACACACACTCACAAACATATACCCCTTCACACAAACATACATTTACACAAGCAAACACACACACACACACACACACACACACACACATATATATGTATATATAATGTTCACATAAATACACTAGCCTAAACATACACACATGCATATATTCCTGGATCCAAGGCCACTGCTCTGGCCCTAAGGGACAGGGAAGAACTTTGTTGAGTCCTTGAAGCCTGGGTTTGCTTGGGAACCTTGGTTGGGCAGCTTACAATATATGAAGGAGGTACAAGCTGCTCCAAGCTGGTTCTTCCTTCCCTACCCCCTTCCTCATCCCTCTCCAAACAAGGAAATACCATAGATTAAAAAAAAAGAAGGCTTGCTCCAATTTGGCCCAGCATATCCCATTAATCCTGGGGACTGTGAGCAGCAGGCTCCCTCTCAACCCACCCATCCTTCATGTCTGTGAACTATCCCATGCAGGAAGCCCCAAACTACTCCTGTTTGCAGTGAGACTTCGAGGAAGCAAAAAGTGATGAGTGGAAATAAAGCAGCCAGCCCTTCTGCAGAGGCTCTAGGCTTTAAGGATTGGGGGCCTTTGGCATTTCCCTTTGGTGGAAGGATACTCTTGCAGCATGAGCCAATGGAATGGGGCAGGGACAAAAGTGCATCTCAGTGATGGGGAGGGCTGAGGTCCTCAGTAAGTACCCCCCCCCCAGTGATCAGGATGTCCTGGTTGTCCTGGTCTATTAGAATGAAACTGGGATCTTTTGCTTTGGTCCACGTGGAAGATAACGTTTTGGAGGGATGCATATGGTGTTTTAACAGGTCAGCTTCCTCCACCCAAACCCTCTGAGCCTCCTGAGAAATTTCTTCCTGGGTAAATTTCTCCTGGAAAGAGACACCGTATTTGAAATGCTGGTGACTCTGTCATCCCACATGTCCCCTGCTCATTATTCTGCTCCAGAGGACGTGGACGCTGACGCTCCACTCCAGTGGCCAAATTCTCTGGGAAGGAAGAGGGGCTTCCAGGGGGGAGCATTGCTGACATACCCTCTGGCCCTGATTCTTTGCAGGAAGGAGAGGAGCACAAGCCACAGGAAGGAGAAAACATTCCAGGGAAATGCCTGAGAAGGAATCATCTGGTACTTGAGGGGAGGAGGGGAAAGGCCTGCTTTTGACCTCCTCCCTCCCCTCCCATTCCCCCTTTAGCAGAAGGGAATCTTGGGAACTTCCCTGGTGGAGGATTTTGACTTTGAGGGGAAATAAGTCATACCAGTTGTTTGTGTCATCCCCCTTCAGTAAAACATTCGTTTCTGCAGGCCGATGAAATCTGGTTGACAAATTGAAATCAATCGACGGGCAGTGAAGGAGCACACTGATAGGAGCTACCATTTGAGAAAACTCCCTCCCTACCCCTAGAACCGTTAAAGGAAACCACACAAGATGCTCTGGGGACTGGCCCACTGCTCCCAGATTAAGAGAGTAGCTCCAATCTTGATCCTGATGAGAACCAAATTGCAGAAATTGTCTTTTTCCCAAAAGAAATTTGCTGAAAACATATAACTACAGCAAAACCCCAAACATAACTACTGGAACTGGTTCATACTTTCCTCTGCACTGACACAGTCTCTGAGAAAAGTGGGCTCACTCTCAGAGGTGGGTATTCACACTACCATGGTCCCTCCTAAACCTGGCCACGTTAATGGGTGAGCCAGTGCATTGTTTACAGGATACAGTTTTAGGGCTGGGTTGATTTGCTCCTGGGTTAGGTCATACATTTTGGTCTCTGGGGCTGCTCCAGGCCCAACTCTGGCTCAGCTTAAGCAGCTATAGCAGTCTCTGCCATGGACCCCCATCACTAGCCAATGACTTTTAGAGCCTCGGAAGGCTGTTTCATCGCCAATATTTCTTCAGGAAATCAGGAAAAGTGTAAAGACAGAAGGGATAAAAGAAAACAGCAAAGCTCTGCATTCTAAACTGAGCCCCATGGCAACCCAGGTGGAAAGATGAGAAAGCTGCTGAGCCCAAAGGCCCATATTTATCTTTGGGGACAAATATTAGCAGCTCCTTGCAGGTGGATGGTCATGAAGGTAATCCGATGACCTCCATGATGTAGGGGAAGCAGGAAGCTCCAAGGAAGGCAGATGGCTAAAATTATTAATGCAGGATGGAGAAATTAAAGCAAATGTAATTGAGGGGAGAGAGAGAACACCAAGTTTTTTATCATTCCCCAGCACCGCCGACTATAGAAGCCGTGTCCAGTGTGATTGAGCAAACAGGGTATATGGTCATCAAGAGATATTAGTAAATGAAAGACAGAGCTTAGAGACAGCTAACTTGGGGTGGAGCAATCCCTGTATTTATTCAGGACTTCTGCCCCAATCTCATTTACGTGTACTCAGCTTTGCTGAAAATTAATAGTTTTAGCACACACACACACACACACACACACACACACACTCATGCTAATAATATTGCAGAAGCTATTGAGCTCTTGTCAGTACTCTGGAGAGATTAAATAACATTCAAAGTCAAACTCCTTCCAACTCCATCTCTTTTCTGCTCCCCATTTTCTGTTGGAGGCTGGGAAGGAAAAGTTTTGTGCACAGATCCCAAGGCCCAGTTAGTTACTGAACCGGTGTTCAGTAACATCTCAATACATGACCATTTGTTATCAAAATCCCCAAGATGCAGGACTCTCTTGGTCTCATAGCCTGTCCCAAGGTAGAAAGTTAAGGCACTAGCCTGAATATGGAGTTGGATTTCTCATGAGATGATATGGGTTTGAAATACAGCTTTATTTCCAACTCCCTGAGTGACTTCAGAATTGTAGGATTCCTGGGATCACAGGATTACCAACCTCAGGTTGGAAGGGACTCCCTAAGCCAGCCTGATAAACCTTTAAAATGGAGCAACCCATTACTCAAAAATTTTCATCAACTCCTAAGTGAGTGCTTTTAGGAAAGGTCCAGTAAGACACATTGTCCATGGGCGGGAGGAGTCAACGTATAAAATGTACATTCTTTTAAATGCCTTCATGAATGGCTCAAACTATCTATGGCTAACCTGCAGATACCCAAAAGGAACTTCTATAGATATTTAATTACCAAGATTCAACTTTTAATAGATTATAAGCTTCCAGAGGGAAGGGACTCTATCATCTCCTCCCCACATTTTTATTTTACAAATAAAGAACTGAGACCCGGGAGGTGACATGTAGCCCTAGATGAGCCAGGTAATAAGTATCAAAGGTGGGGTTTAAATCCAGGTTCTCTAAGTCTAGAACCAGTATTCAGAGCCACCTGTACCTAAACTAAAGTAAGAATTCACACACACACACACACACACACACACACACACACACACACACACAGGCTTCCCCTATTCCTCATATTGTCTATGTGAGATTGGTTTGGGTGATTTATTCATGTCAAGAATATCTTGACCCAAAGTTTGGGCCCCTCCTAAATCAGGTCCTTTATCCTACAAAATCTCTGTATTGAATCCATGCAGCAGATCTGCAAATGTATATGTCATTGGCAATCAGAAAGGAATAAGCAAGAGAATGGCAATGTCTGTATCATTCACGGGAGGAAGTATGGTGGCCAATGAAATGCCCAATGATTGCCCCCAAGCCCTAGGCTTCTCCAGACCAAACACCCCTTCAGCTAATGTTAATATGCTCTGGACCCAAAGGCCTTTTCTATTCTGGCAGTTCTTCTTTAGCTGTTTTCCTCTTTATTTCTGAAACTGAATACTTGAACCTAAGTGATCTAGCCTGTGTCCAAACAATAGAAAACATCAATTTCCTTTCATCATAAAAAATACTGAATTTAGTCAGAAAAAGAAGAAGACAAAAACATACATTTTAAACTAAGAAAAGTTCCAGTTAAATCTGTCCGAAGGATGTGTTTGGTAGTAGAGGAGCCAGCTCTCAGCTGAACTGATATAATGGTTTGTGGAGTCCAGCCTTGATTCCGTGAAGGATTCAGCTAATGGACCTTGAATATGACTGTGGGAATTTTACAGTGACTCTGAGTGACCTTCCTATAAACCACTCATTTCCCACCATGTTTCCATCTTTGTCTTTTTGCATTTTCACATTTCCCTCCCATGAGTTTATCCTAGATTTGGTGATAAAATAAGATTCCTTTGACACAGCAAGATAAACAGAGCAGGCCGGAGGATTAACTTCTTTATCAGTCTTCTTACAGGGAATTCCTAACTTGAATGTTATTACATTCTACAATCCATGGCTATGGTGGGGTGGGAGCAATACATCCTCCAAGGCCGAAACAGATGGAAAATGACAATGGGCAAAAAATTCTTATGCATTTCACTCCATTTCATTCAAGAAGAATCTAGTAGAAGTCATTGGGGATATAGGGAGGGAATGATAGAGCTTCCCTCTGGAAGCTTATAATCTATTAAAAGTTGAATCTTGGTATTTAATTACCAATTTAATTAAATATCTACAGAAGTTCCTCCTGGGTATCTGCAGGTTAACCATAGATAGTTTGAGCTTTCCATGGAAGGCATTTAAAAAAATGTCTGTATGTTTTATGTGTTGACTCCCCCTGCCCCCTGACAATGTGTCCTACTGAACCTCCCCTAAAAACACTCACTTAGGAGTTCATGAAAATTTTTGAGTAATGAGTTGCTCCATTTTAAAGGTTCCAATTCATAAGAACATTCTGTGTCTGTTGGGATGGGTTTATTTATTTATTTTTTTTAATTCAATATGCTACCAATCTCCATGTTCTAGAATTGTACTTGGAGTCATATATACACATAGTTAAAAATGAAATAATGTTTATCTTTGCTGGTGAGATAAAATGTCGGTCAGACAGTCAATCAGCAATTATTAAGTGGCAAATCCTTTATAATGTAGGTCTTAGAGAGTTCCCTGAATGCAAAGGAAAGGCCAATAGCTGTGCTCTTTCCTAGACAGGACTTCAATAAAGGTCTTTCTAGCTCCAGTCTGCTATCCACTATCATACACTGACTCATAATTCTACATCTGGGTCTATGCCAGGGTCTAAGTCTTATATCTATCAAAAATAAATGAGTAAAACAATTCACAACTACTCAGAAGAGGGAAGAAACTGGCAAGTTGAAATCTCAGTGAATGGAAAAATTATAGCAAGGTCAAATCCTTTCTTGCTCAGGATAAATTTCAAAGTAAATCCCTACTAATCATGTTTTACATAATATGATGAAATGTGACATATGGGACATGAGATCATGAAAAGAGTTTATTAATATTGTCATTATTGAGATAAATGTTGGTTTCATTGAAGTATTATTCAAATTGAGTGTTCTAGGACCGTTACCAGTTGTCCTGCTCTATGTCTTGCCAGTGGATTCCCAATGACTCTGGGGGAGGGACTGAGCCTAATGACTTTGCACAGCCCTGCTTGACCTAAATCCAATTTACTCACAAGTCAATATTTCACACACTTTCCTTCCCCATTGTCACTGGTCCTCTTGAAGAAAGAAGGATGAACAAGAATTTTAAGTGAGCTATTCTTCTATTTCCAAATGTAACATATGCTTTGGGGTACCTGTCTACAAACCCTTCTCAATGAGGAGTCAGCTCTATAGAGTTAATTGTCCTCTCAAAGATTTAGGGTTAACCTTGAGGAGTTGGGGTAAGGGGGAAGGGTTTTTCCTAATATGTTGGCCTCCCTCGCTGGTGATTATTTGGTAATATCATTTAGTCAGCCAGATTTAATTTCCTTTTAGAAAGGGATATTTATGGGACAGCTAGGTGGTATGGTGGATAGAGCACCAGCTCTAAAGTTGGAAGGATCTGAGTTCAAATCTGACCTCATACACTTAATACATCCTAGCTGTATGACTTTGGGCAAGTCCCTTAATCCCAATTGCCTCAAGAAATAAACAAACAAATAAATAATTGAATGAATGGATGGATGAATGAATAAATAAATAAATAAGAGTGTTTACAAAGGTGATGCAAAACATTCAAAGTCTGTGGCATATATTCTCACAAGTACATATATACTTCAGAGAAAAGTGGATTCAAGATTAGAATACATGAGTCAAAGGGATGAACTACAGTTCCCAGAAGTCCTTTTGCCATAATCATCAAGATGCGTCCTTTACATGGCATCCCTTTTCATAGTGGCTAGAAACTAGAAACTGAGTGGATGGCCATCAATTGGGGAATGGCTGAATAAATTATGGCATAGGAATATTATGGAATATTATTGTTTTATAAGAAATGACCAGCAGGATGATTTCAGAAAGACCTGGAGAGACTCACAGGAACTGATGCTGAGGGAAATGAGCAGGACCAGATCATTATACACTTCCACAACAATACTATATGATGATCAATTCTGATGGAAGTGGCTATCTTTAGTAATGAGAGGATCCAATTCAATTCCAATTGATCAGTGATGAACAGAACCAGCTATACTCAGAGAAAGAACACTGGGAAATGGGTGTGGACCACAACACAGCATTTATACTCTTTCTGTTGTTTGCTTGCATTTTTGTTTTTCTTCCCAGGTTATTTTTATCTTCTTTCTAAACCCAATTTTTCTTGTGCAACAATGTGAATGTGTATACATATATTGTATTTAAGATATACTTTACATGTTTAACATGTATGGCACTGACTGCCATCTAGGGGAGGAGGTGGAGGGAAGAAGAGGAAAATTCGGGACAGAAGTGTTTGCAAGGGTCAATGTTGAAAAATATGTTCTGTCAATAAAAAGCCATAATAATAATAATAATAATAATAATAATAATAATAATAATAATAATAATAATAATAATAATAATGCTTCCTTTATGAATATTGTATTTGTTTATATGTCTCCTTCCCACTGGTCTCTTTATAGAGCTTTGAACTTGCGTCTAATCTGCGGGCATTTTTGTCAGCTGATCCTAGGATGTTTCTAAGAAAGCAATAGAAACACAATGAGACCTCCAGACCACCAAAGAAAGTTCTCAAATTCTTCCTTTGGTAAAAAGAAGGAAAAAAACCTGAAACCAGAACCAAAATCCAGACTCTCCTCCCACTGGTTCCAACCCCACCACAACCCCCTCAACTAATACTCAAGGATTTTTCTCCTCTCTCCTTTTTTAGATCTCTGCTTTTTTCATGGGGTTTTATAACAAGTTTCCTCAGACAATCTGGACATACTCCTGGCGTGACTAACTTCAGGGGATTGAGGACTTTCTCAAGGATGCTCACCATTTAGTCGATTATTATTTCTTCTCACATGATTAGAAGAGTAAGGCAGAACATTTTATCACTTACTTTAAGGTCCAAGAGTGGTTGCAGTAATTTACTCAATTGACTTCCACCCTTATATGGGAGATGCAAATGACCAGTATCTATTCCCTTATAGACATCATGTGTTCTAAAAGCTGATTTGCATGTTTAACACTTAGAACTCACTATCTTCTAAAAATAACAAGAGAAATGGTATTCAGGCACTGAGATTAGCCCCCAAACTTCAAATTAGCTCATAATAGATCACAGTAGCACAAGCCTGAGCTCCAGGAGAAGGAGAAGAAAAATAAGAAAGGGGGAGGGACGACAAAGTTTAAAAATTGATAAAATGTCTTTGTAATTCTTACATTTCTCTCTCTACATGCTTTGTGCTTTTATTTTGCCATGAACCCCTTACGGTGATTCTACTAAGTCTATCCCAACCACTAAATTGCTCTTACCACTTCCTGTGGGGTTGATTTGGTAATGGTGATGGTTGTATTAGTAGAGGCAGCAGCAGTAGCAATAGCAATAGTATTAATAGAAGCAGCAAGAGCAGCAGCAGTAGAAATATGTTTTATATGTACATGTGGAATCCATATCAAGTTGCTTATCATTTTTAAGAGGGAAGAAGGGAGAACATTTGAAACTCAACTAAAAATGAATGTTAAAAATTGTCTTTACATGTAACTGGGAAAAAAAATAAAGTATTATTTTGAAAATAATACTGGGGGCAGGTAGGTGGCTCAATGGATAGAGCCCCAGCCCTGAAATCAGGAGGACCTGAGTTCAAATCTGGTCTCAGACACTTAACACTTCCTATCTGTGTTACCCTGGGCAAGTCATTTAACCCCAATTGCCTCAGCAAAAAAAAAAAAAAAAAAAAAAAAAAAAAAAAAACACCCACACACACACAAAAAAAAAACAAGACAAAACAAAAAATAAAATTGGATTTGGAGTAAAATCTGCTCCAGTGTTACCTTCAGCAAGTGAAACTCTGGGTATCTATTGATAAAATAGTACTACTCGGTCTCTAAATTCTTCCCCATTCTACATTTATGATTTTGGGGTCCTACAACCCAGGGGTAAGGCTTGCTGATTGAATGTTTTTTGTGCTCCAGGCAGACTAAGTGACCTGGCTATTCTGGCAATGTTTTTATTTCTCACTGAATCAAATTGGTGTTTGTGGTTTGTTTTTGTCCTTTGTTCTGGAAGAAGACCAAGATGACATCACTGTGTAAGAGGGCCCAACTGTGGCTGATCGGACAATATGGGCTCAGAGTGCTCTGCCACAGGTTGGACACAAGTAGGCCCTATAACATTTGGGGTGGACTCTCTAATTTTGCTCATCTTTTAATTCAATTCTGCTTTGCTCATAGGGCACGGTCCTTTCTCGGATGAGGGCCCGGCATGTTGGCCAGACATGTGCCAGTGTCTCCCATGTCATGTAATCATCTCTAATGTTCTAAGAGAAAGCTTGAGAGTGTCCCTGTATCACTTTTTCTAACTCCCTTGTGAGTCTTGTCCTGTGTGAGTTCTCCAGAAAATAGTTGCATCAAGTTGGTGTATGAATACCTGTTCCCTACCTGTTCTGTACACATGCCTGAAAACTTGATTATCAGAAGAAAAAAAAAAATATAAGAATGCACTTTGGTCCCTTGAGTGGAGATAGGCTCTTACCATTATCTCAGTTGACTGGGCTCCCAAATTTTAAGCGTATCCCTTATGTCAGACACGCTCTGATGACAGGAAAGGCCCAAACATACTTTGGATATTTCTCCTTTCTTTGGCTCATAGTCTTGATCTGGAAAATGTCAGTATCTAACACATCTCCAGGATGTTGTCACCAATTTCCCTCCTAAGGAGATGGTTCATGTGGTTCAAATAAAAAATGGTTTATTCACAGATCAATGAGAGCAGCCACAGCAACAACAACAACAAACTTACACCACCAGACAACATGAAAGCCCAAATGCATAATAACACCCCCCCAGTGGCCATCCCTTCTCCAAAGGTCCCCATACCATCAGCCACACACAGATCCTAGGGAATATTCCCACCTGTCACTCCTCCAACCTGTCTTCAACCTCACACCAGGCTGCTACTTCAAAGCTTAACTCTCAGCCTCCAGGCCTTCCTATGTAGGACACAGAAATTAGGCTTTCAGCTGATTTCACTCTGGGATTGCCCAATTTAAATGTCTCTGGCTGCGTATCCCCGGGCATCTCCCTAATCCTTTCCTGTCTCTTTTCTAGGGTTGTCTCTCCCCCCTGTCCATTAGATTGGAAACTCCTTGTGGTCCATAACTTTTTCCTTAATTCTCTCCCTAGAGCTTATCTTAATGACTAGTACAGTGGTCCTCAAACTTTTTAAATTGGGGTCCAGTTCACTGTCCCTCAGACTGTTGGAGGGCCGGACTATAGTAAAAACAAAAGCTCACACTCTGTCTCCGCCCCTCAGCTCATTTGCCATAACCCAGCGGCTGTATAAATGTCCTCAGTGGGCCGCATCTGACCTGCGGGCCGTAGTTTCAGAACCCCTGGACTAGTATATGGGATGCACTTTGATAGATGCTTATTGATTTGAATTGACTGTGATGTAGGTCCTGGCTGAACTGCCCTCCTCAGGTGAAAGTTCTTCTTCCTCATCACTTTTCCTGCAGTCCTCCTTTATTCCCAGAAGGAGGCACTGGTTCTCATCTGCAGTTGGGCCTCTCCTCATATCAGCCATGGCCATCCAGGAACAGCCTACCCATCCTCTCAATCTAGAGCGCTCCAGCAATGACATCAATCTCATACCCATTGAACTAAACCCATGGAGAGACATGTGGAGGAGAGAAAACTTCCTCACCTTTTGCATGGCAGACGGAAGCTACAGGCCTCAGATTCTGAAGTAGCCTGGTACCCAGCATGGTGTCTAGCATGGGGGAAACTCTCTAACAAAAGGAATAGAAACACTGACAATTTGTGAACTGATTGACTCCTGGCCTCATATTATCCCTGGGACATATGGCCTCCACAAGTATTCTCCTAGGAGGCAGCTTCCCTTTTCCATCAAGGTTTACCCAGATCTTGTTGATAACTGAAAAGCCCATTTATTCTCAATAACCTCAGCAAGTTCCCCTGATATCACCATGTAGGAGAATGACTGGGAGAATCCCACATACTCCTATTGGCCAAGTGGGAAAAATTACAAATCACATGTAGGGGTTTATATTTGATCAGCTTCATTATATTTAGCCATTTTTAGTCAGATCAATGATAAGTGGCTTAATTTTTGACTCAGTGTTATCCATTAGGGCTTGGAGAACCTTCAATGAGAGAGAAAGGGATGCTCACTGCTACATAGCCTTCCAAACTATTCTAAATGAAGTCGGGTGGAGTGTCTCTTTTTTCTCTTCTATCTCCTCTCTTCATATCTCCTTGAAATGTTAAGGAATACGATGAGAATGACTTTAGGTACTTCCTTATTGGAAGAAAGGAAATCCATGATAAGAAAAAATTTAACAATAAATTAAAGGAGAGAGAGAGAGAGAGAGGCAGAGACAGAGAGAGACAGAGACAGAGACAGAGAGAGACAGAGAGAGACAGAGACAGAGACAGAGAGACAGACAGAGAGAGAGAGACAGAGAGAGAGAGAGAGACAGAGAGAGAGACACAAAGAGAGAGAGACAGAGAGAGAGAGAGACAGAGAGAGAGATAGAGAGAGACAC
This sequence comes from Sminthopsis crassicaudata, assembly GCF_048593235.1. Lineage (NCBI taxonomy): Eukaryota > Metazoa > Chordata > Mammalia > Dasyuromorphia > Dasyuridae > Sminthopsis > Sminthopsis crassicaudata. Next base: position 751,573,526 of record NC_133617.1, on the reverse strand, counting down.
AGCGAGAGAGACAGAGACAGAGACAGAGAGACAGAGAGAGAGAGACAGAGAGAGACAGACAGAGAGAGAGACAGAGAGAGAGAGAGAGAAAGAGAGAGAGACAGAGAGAGAGAGAGAGAGAGAGAGAGAGAGAGAGAGAGAGAGAGAGAGAGAGAGAGAGAGAGAGAGAGAGGAGGGAGGAGTACAAGAGAGAGAGTTAGCCCACTAGAAGTCTGTTTTATAGCTAAGTTCTAGCAGAAAGAAAGCCCTCATTTCAAATAAAACTTTCAAGTCAACACTTCCTTGCAGAGTCCATTCCCCAGCAGATCCTATTGTGATGATAATAACCTGGAGAGTGGGAAGCAGTGGTTTTACTTGGATGGAGTAAGAAAGAACTCCCTGTGATGGAGACTCCATAGGCAGTGCTGAGAACTGACTTGCTCCAAGTCACAGTCCAGTTGAGTGGCTTAAAGATCTGTGCATGCTGGGAGTGGAGGGAAGGGGAGGAGGGCCCTAAATTATATATGCCATTTCTCCTAAATGGCTTCTACCAGCACAGGCTTTCCTTTCTACAAGACTCGGTCAGCTGCTTTCCGATCTGTTCTGCCACCAATGCTCCATGAGCCATGAGCTGCTAATCTACAAAAAGAGACCACCCAAGTTATTCCTGCTGGGTCTTGCTAAGATTCCAACATTAGACTTTGATTTAGCAACAGACCATTGGATAAGAGGGGAGAGTATAAACTGCCAAGCCCAGGACTTCCCAGAAGACTGAAGGCAGAGCAGCCAGCCTGTCAGGGGAGGTCCTAGGTCATTACCAGAACTATTACATGAAGAAGAAAATATTTACAAGGGCATAGGATATGAGAATCTGACATGTTGAACAGGAAATGACCTCAGAGGTCCCAGGTATAGCCTCCTGACTTTACAGTAAACTGAGGCCTAGTGAACCAAAATGATTTACCCAGAGTAAGTAGCAGAGTCAAAATTTAGATCCATTTTTTTTTTCTGAATCCTATCCAATGTTCTTTTGCCTCACACTTATCATGGGGTAGAATTGATTTGCTTCAATTCTAATCAATTCTTTACCATGTTTGGCTGTTAAGTACCAAGGTACTCAAAAACTAATCAATTAAATTGCAAACTCTAGTGGGGAAGGAAATTTTCAATCTGCCAATGTTCGGTTTGTCTTTTTTGAGAACCAATCTAGTTGGTCTTGCAGAGACTCAGCACCAAAGTGGTTGCAGAGTGATGCCATGGCATCTACTGAAGACCATCAGCTACTGCTCAAGACTTCAAAGGTCTGTCTAATTCCAGGAGTCTGAGGTTTGAAGTTTAGAGGACTTGTTTATCTTTATCAAAGAAAGCAGGGACAAATGTAAAATCTGGGCGATACTGCAAACTGGAAGCAGACACATTCCCATTTCCCCTTCCAGAAGAAATTAAAATGTCTGAACATGAGCACTGGGATCAGAAGCATCATGTTTGAAAGAGATTCTTTTAGTAAAGAACGCATTTCATCTTTTATTAAAATTCAGAGCTATCAACAGATCATTGAATAATCAATATTGCACCCAGCCTATCATTAGGGGACTCACCACCTCCCATGCTGAAGTAAGTGGGATATGACAACAGAAGTCATGTGATACAGTAGACAGTGTACTAGAACTGGAATAGAAGCACTTGTGTTGGAAGCCCACCTCTCCCACTGGGTGGGTGATATGGGGGAAATTGCCTCTTGGGTCCTCATTCATGAAATAAATTCCTCTAAAGTCTATTTTCCACCCAAATCTATGATACCAAAAAAAAGTTTGGATTTCCAAAGCACAAAAGTTCAAATGTTACAAAGATATTTGAATTCCCGGTGAAACAAAAGGTATTACCCAAGGGTTGCCTGGATAAAATTGGGATTTGAAAGGGATGGAGTCATTTCTCTGAGAGAAAAGGGAACAATCCTCAACAGAATACAACTATCCTCTTTCCAAATAATAATAATAATAATAATAATAATAATAATAATAATAATAATAATAATAATAATAATAATGATAATAATAATAATAATAATAATATTCAAGCAGCTCCTTACATTTAGCAAAGTACCATACATATACACATATGTATATGTGAATGGACTCATCTATACACATAAATGCATTTGCACCTACCTATATGTATACAAGCACGGGTATTGTATGCATATCTGTATACACATGCATGTGTATGTTTATATACATACATACATATGTTTGCATGCAGGCACAGATAGAAAAAGAGAGAGATAATAGAGTGATCCCCAAAGAACTTCAGCATGCTAATCTCTCCCCAGACTCCACAGAAATCTATACCTTCTCACCTTTCTACAAGTTCAAGAAAGCCTGAAGTCATGAAAGACGGTAGGCAGTTTCCTTGAATAATTAATTACAAGCAGGTAATCTTCAGCATTATAGACCCAAAGAATTTAACTGTTTTACATGGTCAGAGATTGTATTGGTTTGTTTTATTTGCAGCCATTTAGCAGAAAGATTCTGATGGAAAAAGAAAAGTCATTCTGAAGATCCCTGCTTGTCTCCCCTTACTCCTCCCCAAAGGTCCTTTGGTGATGAGTTTTGTAACTGCAAAATATGAAAAATGATGCTCTCCTAAATGTGCTTCACTTGGTTTTTCTTATTCCCTTCTCCCTTGCCATTAACCAGAGAAGAGACCCATGCTGTGATAATCCAATAAGGGTCCAATGTTATATAATATATGATTCTTTTTTCAAGTTATTCTATAGTCAAATAAATATTCACACATGACGTGAGCAATAGCTGGAGAAGTTATTTTATTGTACAGTTGTAAAAGCATATATATATGTGTGTGTGTGTGTACACATACATGTACATATATACAATAGTATACATATTTATATGTATGCTATATATATATGTATGTGTACTATATCTTATGAAGAACAACAGCCAAATTATAAATGTATATTAAGTTAATCTCTTTCATCTAGATCTTGACTATGAAAATAAAAACAAATAGATATGGCAGTTGTTTGGCTGGTTGATTGATTGTTGTCCTTCATTCTCGAAGAGAACCAAGATGACATCACTATGTTGGAGTTGACTCTAACAAATCTATATGTATATGTACATGAAGGTATATACACATAAGTATATACACATTTATACAGATCGTATGTATATTACATGTTATGTATGTACACATGAATATATGTATCAACATTTATTTAGAGAGAGTATATAAGGTCTGCCTGTTTGTGTGTGTGTGTGTGTGTGTGTGTGTGTGTGTGTGTGTGTGTGTGTGTGTGTGTGTTTAAAAATTCAGGCCCTATGTCCCATCAAGAAGTTTGTTCGCCACTGGATAAATTTTGCAGATGTATGATAGTGGAAAATAGTTCTTCATTTTTGGACACTGGAAATTTCCATATATATTATCTTCCTTCAAGTCAGAAATACAAAATTTTAGGTTTGATAAGGGAGATGGTTGAGGGAAGAACCCCCTTACAAATGTTATACCAAAGTGGGTAGATTCTGATAACCATTGCAGACTCCCTTCCTTCACTGACAAATTCCACACACAGGCCAGATGGGCATGGAATGGGGGCTCTAAAGAGGATCCCATTGTAGATCTGGACTGAACACTGCTAAGGGTCCATCCCAACTCTGCAATTCTATGGTTCTTTCACATTCTGATTGCACAGGTCAATCCTTCTCAAAGACTAGATGAACTTCAAGTAAATACGGTCAACGGAGGATGCCAAATGGCATGAAACCAAGACCCTCTCCCTTCCTCCAGTAATCAGTGTATAACCATATTTTCAGTGGGAATAAATGGTTCATTAGACTCTAAAACTTGGTACCCAGCCACTGGAGAATTGAAATTAATCAGCCCCAGGTGACAATTAATTGATTTAGACCATGTCCACACATGTAGAATGTTAGTGGATAGTGGAGCACAGAAGGAAACTTCATTGGATCATTTTTTGTTTCTCTGAAGGCCTAGCCTGGGCCTAGGGTAAGAGTGGTAACCATGGGAATCGGAGTCTTGTTGCTTTCTGGGAAGAAAAAAAAAGTTTAGGAAAAAAACATCACCTATGTACAGCGGGTCTTCTGTTCACCCTTAGATGAGAGGGCCAAAAAGCAAGGAGACGGTTTATTGAAGGCCTAAAAGTTGGAAAGTAAAAAATGGGATCCAATAGCGCTTAACAGTGCCTAGATTTCTAATCCAGCCATTGCTATGGAACAGTTAGTTCTCTTGGGATGAGCCAGAATACTCTTCCTATAGATGACTTTGGAATATACATTAGAAAAATAAAGTGTTTTTTAAAGGATTCTGAATCTGGCCCCAATTCTCTAGAACCCTTAGTTATGTACAAGATGGAACAAAGGTGCTGAGAGAACTTTGGAAAGCAGTGGCTGCCATTAAACCTAAATCCAGAATAATGCTGTGAATCACTTAAACTTTTAAAGCATTTGAGGAAATGCTTCCAAGGAAACCCAGGGTCCTGCTTGGAAAATTAACCTCTAGAGTCAGTTTGGGAGGAAGAAGCCAGGAAATTTAGAGGTCAAGTTGAAATCCCATCCCCAGCCACCCCCATGCTGCATGAACTGCTGCTAAGACCTTAAAAGAATGGTTGCTTTTATATCCCATCTGCTGCAGGCAAACAGGGGACAGTCTCAATGTTCTTGATATGATTCGTTTATGTAAGAGTTTATGGGCACTCCCAGAAGTCCTGGGTCCTTCGTTTATTTTCCAAGCTTTTCCTTGTTTTTTTTGTTTGCTTGCTTGCTTGTTTATTTGTTTCTTAGCTCAAAGAGTAGGAGAATGAACTCAAAGGGATAATACCCTGAACAGACTTCCATGGGAATCCTAGAGGGGCTTTTGATTACCAGATAATGACACTGTACAGAAAGTCCTCCATAACACATATTCATTCTAATTTCTACCAGAGACTCCAGTTTAGAAGGGTCTTCCAAATCAGGTCTGACAGTCTTTCTCCTGTGATCTCACTGCAAACAAAAATCTATTGGGGTATTGTTGTTGTTCAGTCATTTCTCCATGCCCAGTTCTCTCCATGACTTCCATTTGGGGTTTTTTGGCAAAGACAGTGGGATGGTTTCCCTTTTCCTTCCCCCAATAAAAGCTCCTTATTAATGATGAAATTTTGTTGGTGGTCCTGTAGGTGACTGAAATTGTTCTGATTACATTTGGGGCTTTACTACTATTACTCCATGACCGGAGAGCCCCCCATTATCCCTTAGTGGTCTTTTGATTTAGTAGATAGAGATCTTAAGGGTCACCTACTGTGATTTCAGCTGTTTCATCCTTAAATACTAGAGTACTCTCCCACCCCACCACATCCCTTCCCAACATATGATACCTTTCCATGCTAAGTTGATGGATCATAGACAAAGTTAGTGGAAAAGAAAGAAAGGACAATGAAGCAGGAAAAGTAAATGAAGGATAGGCAGTAAAGAAAAGGGAAAACAGGAAAAAGAGAAGATAAAGAGAATAAGATGCAAGTGAGTTGATGTAGTATAGATAGACATCGAAGATGACTCAGGCACAGGTCACGAAGGGTGTCAGTTACCTGGGTAGCATCTCTGCCCTCAGGGTATTACTTTTTGTGGCACAGCTTTGCCTTCATAACCCTGCCCCTTTATGAGGTCATACTGTCAGCCTAAGGAAAGGAGAAATTTGGGTAACTCCCTCTAAAGGTTCCAGTTTACCCACAATGAAGCAACTAGTACAAGAAGTTCAAAATGGATCCCCTTAAAGTTACAGAAAGGCTGCTCAAATAACTCTAGGGAGGCAGCCATGGGTTCAAGGGCTTGAGGAAGGTACATCTTGATGGAGAGCAGTCATACTGTCTTAATTAATTATTCCTATTAATTAAATACTTAGCTCAGTTGTTCTGAATTATTAGGAGACTATGAATACTGTCAGTAATCTCCAAAATTTGGCAACCTGAGAAAAAAAGCCTTACTTGACCCAACCTAGTTATGTTTCTGATTAACTTCATAATAAAGTAATCATAGATAATTCAGCCCAAATACCTAAATTATTCTATATAACAGACTCTAGGGCCAGAAAATTGGCTCAGTTTGTCTCGCTATATTATTGAGCTCGCTTATTTATGCTTACTGTTATATTCCAGATCTGTAAAGAATTAAAAATTAACATTTCAGAGAGACCAGTGGTAAGCATGAACTGATTGCAACATATAGCCAAAGAGGAATTCTGGGATAAAACTTGGAGTCCTCTGATGGGGGAAAAGAAGATGGGGCAGCTCCAGTAAGAGTAAGGTGTTTCAGGTAGTTGACCACAGTGCTGTTCTTCTACCTTGGTGATACCAGGTGAAAGTCAACAAAAACTTCCAGAATATGGGCTCATTCTGGTGAATTTGGAGTGGAACAAATGTAAGCATCATAGAGAGAGAACAAGCAAGGATAGGTTGCCATCTCCAATTTTTTGGAAACACTTCTTAATAAATGAAAGCATATGTCTATTTTTTTGGTGTTAATGTTCACAATCTTTTGAAGATCAATCAAAATCACTTCTGGGTGTTATGGTTCAAAGGCAGTCCATATTTGATTCTCAAGACCACTGCAGATATTATTTTTAATTCAGAAGGATGGCAGCTTGTCACCTCCAAGTTAGGACTGATGCTGACATTATATTGGAAGGGCAATTATAATATTTTTTTAATTGAACCCTTTGAATCAAAAACATTTCACTTTCATTTTAAATAGCCCTAGTCTTCCACCCCATAACATATTTTGCTCTCCCTCCTCCATCACCTAAGTTCTCTTCCCTGTCATTACCTTGAAATATAGACATAAGTAGAATAAATGAAGAGGGTTATAGAAAAAGAAAAGAGTTTCTGTCATATTGTGAGCATAAGATCATTTCATTTCTGAATTTATTGGAAAGAGTTTGACAGAAACCACCATGGGGAGAAACAGAAAGGCTTCTGCTGGCCTTCTGAGGTCTTTGGGAGCTGGCACACATCGCCTGTATGGTCAGTGGGAGAATTTTGTTGCCTGTGGTTATGAAAGACAAACCATGGGCGTTCATTTGCCCCATAGGCCATTGCCTCCTATGGGGAGGGCGCAAAATCTATCAAACACATAATATCTAGATACCAATAAATTAAAATCCATCTCTTCTTATAATGACAATGACTACAAAGATACAGAAACAGACATGTCTCCTTGATTTAAGGCAAAGGAAGGGTCTTTGCTGGCTGTCAGAAATGCTCTTTATCTTTTCTGCTCTACTGAGAACTAACATTCTAGACTAACATTCTAGACCCTAAATGCTTATATTCTCTGTGCCAAGAGTTCCCTCCCATTCCCTCTGTGAGTCCTGGATGTGTTAGTTTAGATTCAGTTATTTAGAATGGTATTTACTAGAGAACATCAGAAGGAGCAATCTATTCCCTTCAACTCTTGGGGCCCCTTCAATATTCAATAATTGATGATTCCCTAAGGCCTGATCACTTAGATTATCCCTCCCTAAGGCCTGTACCCTTTCTCCCATAGATGGGGTCTACCTAAATGCTTCATTTTGTGAGAGAACCCAGGCCACCTTGCCTTCATTTTTCTTTTTGCCCTGTTTAGGAATTTCTTTGGACTTCAGAACCATTTCCTGAAATCATGAGCCTTGATTCCCTCCAATTTCATCATGGCCCCATCTCCTCCAGATCTCCCATCTTGCTCTTCTGCTCCCTTTTGTATTTGACCATTAGAATGTAAACTTTTATTGACATCACATTAGCACAGTGTCTAGTACACAGCAGGCATTTAATAAATACTTGTTTTCATCTTGCATGTCTCTTTGACTCTGATATGAAATAAAGATGAAGGGATGGAGAGAACACTGAGAAGGTGGGAATTCCACTTTCTTTTCAGGTAAGGCCTTCCTTGAAAAAGAATCCCAGAGCTGCACCAAGGCAGGATGGGATGTGAAAAGTAAAGAGAAAAAGCTTCCTTTAGTCCATTAATAGTATTAGAGATTGGGATTTTGTGGGAGCTGGTTTTTTTTCAGAGAAGGAAGACAGAGTAGATTCCCAAAAGTCATTCTTCTGCTTAGATTGAACTAATATGGAAGGTGAAAGGTCAACTAGCCCAATCCCCAAGCTTCGTAAATGAAGGAACTGAGATACAACCCAGTCACACAGTCACATAGAAAAGGGATGTTAACAGCCTGGATGTGAACTCAGGTTTAGGAATTCTGGGCTTGTTTTTTCCCCACTGAACTATGGCAAGCACCAGTCAATTCCTACATAGTGGATAGATTGCTGGAGTCAGGATGATTTGAGTTCAAATCCAGGCTCAGACACATTTATTAGCTAGCTGTGGGATAGAGTAACTTGTCTGAAGAAGAACCAAAAGGCATCATGCTGTCACACCATCATCCTTTGGAAAACCACGGTGGGGGTGGGGGTAAGGGGGTGGGGGATGTACGCAAGTATGCTTCTTCTATACTTACTAACATAAATAACGTTTTTGTTCTTTCGGAATGACATTCATTTCATGTGTTTTGTTGTTGTTCATAATGTTGGCTATTCATACACGTAGGTAAACACGACAGAGTTGAAGAGATCAAAAGACCCAAGCTTAAATCCCAGTTCAGCCAAATATACATGATACCCTGAGAATGCCATTTCCCTTCTATTTCTCAGTTTTCTCATTGGTTAGAAAAAAAAAAAAAAAGGTTGGGCTTCCTGGTGCCTTCCTGATCAAAATCTATGGTCTCATGGTCTGCATCAAGTCATTGCTCAATTCCCTTTCAGGTTACTGCCTTCCTTCTGGTGATCCTCTCTGATTTATCCTGTGTGAGTCTTATTTGTACATAGTTTGCACATTCCTATTCTCTGAGTAGGAGCTACTTTTTGCTTGTTTGGCTTTTGCCTTTCTTTGCAAACTCAGGGTTTAGTGCAGTGAGGCAATAGGTGCTTAATAAATGCTTGTGGTCTGACTGATTGCCATGTATATTCTTTTTGAAATACATTTTATTGACATTTTAATATTATCCAAATTTCCCCATGTACCCTTCTCTCTCCATCCCATACACAAATATTATTTTCAAAGGAAGAAGAGAGAGCATGAAAGAGAGAGAGAGAGAGAGAGAGAGAGAGAGAGAGAGAGAGCAAGAGAGACAGAGACAAAGAAAAAAGAGAGACAGAGACAGAGAGAGAGCAAGAGAAAGAGAGAGAGAGAGACAGAGAGAGAGAGAGAGAGAGAGAGAGAGAGAGAGAGAGAGAGCAAGAGAGACAGAGACAAAGAAAAAAGAGAGACAGAGACAGAGAGACAGAGAGAGAGCAAGAGAAAGAGAGAGAGACAGAGAGAGAGAGAGAGAGAGAGAGAGAGAGAGAGAGAGAGAGAGAGAGAGAGAGAGAGATGCTAAAGTATTCAACACACCAAAATGCCCCAAGATTGCAGAGTCTAAAGGCCCTGAATCACTCACATACCTGGAATCCTATGTGATTCTATCTGACAAATGAGCTCTCTTTAAGAGGCTGCTGGAATATTCACTTATTACCTCAGGAGTCTCTTCTTTGGAGCATCTTCCCTCTCTACCCATTTCCAGCCTTGGTCAGTCCCCCTTTACCCCAGGCCCCAATCAGTGGGGCAGCTCATGGATGAGCAGCTGTGGTACCTGTTCTTTGGCAACCCCATGTGCTTTTACTCTTTCACCATTTGTCTGCTTACTTTGGATCAGTGTGCTTAAAATGAAGGTAAATTTGAATTCCAACTCATTCCAGAGTTTTATGACAAATTCTTGATTCATTCAACAAATATGCATTTAGGATTTACTAATGTACTTCATATTAGGGAAAGTTATTTTTAAATTTTTTAATAAATAGATAAACCAGGCCCATAGAAGAGATTTTCATTGTGCTAAGGCACAAATTCCATCATGTCCATCACTTTCTCAGATTTTTCATTTAGTCTCCCAGAATCACTTTCTCCTTGATCTCCCTAACTCCAGGCTTTCCCCTTCTTTAATCCAAAATATTTTCCCCTTTGGACAATTTAATCATTTTATTAACAAGGCCAGCAGGTCTGTACAAGGATGGCCATTTGACCATCTCTTTTAGATCAAAGTCAATCAGACCAAAGAAAACACTTCATCTAATGTTTCTTGGGACTTTGGACGGAAGATAATGTGAAAGGAAAAGTGGAAAAATGGATAGCCCTTGATAAAAATCAAAGGAGACAATCCCCTTTGAAAACATTAACAAAACCAAAGAGGGAGAATGAACAGACCTTACAGATAAAAGACACAGAAGGGAAAAGTACATTTCCCTTCCTCTAGAAACATTTGATGTAGTCCTGGGGCTGTTGTGTGGTCTGTTCTGTTCTAGCTCAGGCCACTTGTAGAAATTTCCTACCAAGTTGGTTTCAAACAAACTTCCAGTTTACTTTGTCAATAAACAGGTAATATAATCAAACCTCAAATTTTCTGTCTTTTCAAATTTGGAGTCTTTCAGACCAGGCAATTCATAATTATACCTATCATCTGTCACCGAAATCACTTATCTCTACAGCTACAAACAGAAATCAGAAGCCAATTTTATAAGATAGATTCTTAAACAAAAATGAATTCATTTAAAGTTGCCCGATTTATCAGAAAGTAACGATAGGTTCTGGGAAGCATACATTCATCTGTTGAGTAACAATCAAAAGTAACCCCAGTTTAGAGTTTAAAGCAGTGTAAATATAATTTGCAACAAAATACTTAACTTCTAGCTCTGTTCAAAGGAATGATTACTTAACAAAAGTATTTGTTACATTTACAAGATAGTTATTCCTTTTCTTAACACAGAACAGACCAGTCTCATATTAGCTAACAGAATATCCTGGCTTCCCAAACTTAATGTGTTACAAAGTAATCTTAAAGTACCGATCTGATGATGTCACTATTCTGTTCAGGAAACATCAATGAGTCCCTATTGCCTGTGGGATAAATTACAACTGCTCAGCTTCACATCTAGGACTCCAGTCAACTTTTTAGGCTTATTTAAAGTTGTTCTCTTCCATTCATCCTATTTTCCAGCTGTATTATTAATCATAATATATATATATATATATACATATATATATGTATATAGATATATATATATATATATGTATATATATATATATATATATATATATATATATATATAATTTATAATAATATAAACCTCTTGTGTTTTCCCAAATCAGCATTCTACGACCGGCCTCCAAACCTTTGTTACAATTGTCCTCCATTCTTCTAGAGTTCTACCTGCTCACCTCTGTCTCAAAAACCTTTGCCTATTTCAAAGGTGAGCTTAGGAAATACTTCCCTGGCAAGGCCATCCCTGATCTCTCTCCCTGTCAATGAAAGAATAAAAAGGCATTTATTAAGGGCTTGCTACGCACTAAGCACTTCGCTAAGCCCTAGTGATGTGAATTAAAAAAAAAAAAAAAAAAAAAAAAAAAAAAAAAAAAAAAAAAAGGAAAGACAATTATCTACCCACAAGAAGATTTAATTCCAGAGTGAGAGGCCATAGATTCAGGGTTAGATTGAGGGCTAGAAACAGAAGCAAACCCTAAATCTGTTTCTGGTTTCTAAGCCCAACTCCTAGGTAGCCAGGAAGGGGCACTTTGGTCTTAAAAGTTACAGCAAAGTCAACTGCAAACACTGTGCAACAGGATCATTCCCAGACTCTTTCAAATGGTCCTGGGCCCTCACTGACTCTCATGCTAGTGGACAAAAACATTGTTTTCTGGATAAAGTGTTCTAAGGAGAGGAACAATCTGGATTTCAGTGGATAATATGTTGCAAGGAGAGGAACTATTTGGATTTCAGGATCTCTGCTGGAGATCTCCTTTTTAGTTTTGGATTAGAGAAGGGGAAAGCCTGGAGAGGAACAATTTGGATTTCAGTGGATAATATGTTGCAAGGAGAGGAACAATTTGGATTTCAGGATCTCTGCTGGAGATCTCCTTTTTAGTTTTGGATTAGAGAAGGGGAAAGCCTGGAATTAGGGAGATCAAGTAGAAAGTGATTCCAGGAGCCTAAATGAAAAGTCTGAGAAAGTGATGGACTTGATGGTATGTTTTAGTCCCGTCGCCCTCTTTTACAGAAGGTTCCAAATTCCGACTCCTGAGTGGGTCAATACAGTCTTTTTATTTCCTCTTTCTCCCAGGTTGTAGGTGAATAATCTCCAGATTGGATTTTCCCAAACAGTCTCTCTGTGGTTGAAAATAAATACATGAAATTACAGAATCCTTTCCATGTTCCCATTGAGAAGAGTTTCTATTTACTATCCATCTATCTATCTATCTGCATACCCACAATACCATATGTATGTATGTGTAGATAGAGGAATATAGTAAATATATGATATAAATAGATAGAACTAGAGAGATCTAGATAAAT